>NC_088235.1:3216311-3224236 GCF_036934945.1 Oncorhynchus masou masou
TATAAACACCAACAACAACAAACAGGATCCCTGAATGCCAGACCAGTTATAAACACCAACAAACAGGATCCCTGAATGCCAGACCAGTTATAAACACCAACACCAACAAACAGGATCCCTGAATGCCAGACCAGTTATAAACACCAACAAACAGGATCCCTGAATGCCAGACCAGTTATAAACACCAACAAACAGGATACATGAATGCCAGACCAGTTATAAACACCAACAAACAGGATCCCTGAATGCCAGACCAGTTATAAACACCAACAAACAGGATCCCTGAATGCCAGACCAGTTATAAACACCAACAAACAGGATCACTGAATGCCAGACCAGTTATAAACACCAACACCAACAAACAGGATCCCTGAATGCCAGACCAGGTGTAAACACCAACAAACAGGATCCCTGAATGCCAGACCAGTTATAAACACCAACAAACAGGATCCCTGAATGCCAGACCAGTTATAAACACCAACAAACAGGATCCCTGAATGCCAGACCAGTTATAAACACCAACAAACAGGATCCCTGAATGTCAGACCAGGTATAAACACCAACAAACAGGATCCCTGAATGTCAGACCAGGTATAAACACCAACAAACAGGATCCCTGAATGTCAGACCAGTTATAAACACCAACAAACAGTATCCCTGAATGCCAGACCAGGTATAAACACCAACAAACAGGATCCCTGAATGCCAGACCAGTTATAAACACCAACAAACAGGATCCCTGAA
Organism: Oncorhynchus masou masou; assembly: GCF_036934945.1. NCBI lineage: Eukaryota > Metazoa > Chordata > Actinopteri > Salmoniformes > Salmonidae > Oncorhynchus > Oncorhynchus masou. The sequence continues at coordinate 3,217,056 of NC_088235.1, forward strand.
TGCCAGACCAGTTGTAAACACCAACAAACAGGATCCCTGAATGCCAGACCAGTTATAAACACCAACAAACAGGATCCCTGAATGCCAGACCAGTTATAAACACCAACAAACAGGATCCCTGAATGCCAGACCAGTTATAAACACCAACAAACCGGATCCCTGAATGTCAGACCAGTTATAAACACCAACAAACAGGATCCCTGAATGCCAGACCAGTTATAAACACCAACAAACAGGATCCCTGAATGCCAGACCAGTTATAAACACCAACAACAACAAACAGGATCCCTGAATGCCAGACCAGGTATAAACACCAACAAACCAGGATCCCTGAATGTCAGACCAGTTATAAACACCAACAAACAGGATCCCTGAATGCCAGACCAGTTATAAACACCAACAAACAGTATCCCTGAATGCCAGACCAGTTATAAACACCAACAAACAGGATCCCTGAATGCCAGACCAGTTATAAACACCAACAAACAGGATCCCTGAATGCCAGACCAGTTATAAACACCAACAACAACAAACAGGATCCCTGAATGCCAGACCAGTTATAAACACCAACAAACAGGATCCCTGAATGCCAGACCAGTTGTAAACACCAACAAACAGGATCACTGAATGCCAGACCAGTTATAAACACCAACAAACAGGATCCCTGAATGCCAGACCAGTTATAAACACCAACACCAACAAACAGGATCCCTGAATGCCAGACCAGTTATAAACACCAACAAACAGGATCCCTGAATGCCAGACCAGTTATAAACACCAACAAACAGGATCCCTGAATGCCAGACCAGGTATAAACACCAACAAACAGGATCCCTGAATGCCAGACCAGTTATAAACACCAACAAACAGGATCCCTGAATGCCAGACCAGTTATAAACACCAACACCAACAAACAGGATCCCTGAATGCCAGACCAGTTATAAACACCAACAAACAGGATCCCTGAATGCCAGACCAGTTATAAACACCAACAAACAGGATCCCTGAATGCCAGACCAGTTGTAAACACCAACAAACAGGATCCCTGAATGCCAGACCAGTTATAAACACCAACACATTATTCCACCAGGACACAGTGCAGAACCTCCGGCTCCATCTATAGGCAGATAACCAGCTTTTTTTTAACCTAAAGGCTTAATACAAGTAAATTATCTTATTTCTAGATATTTTACTTTAATTCAACCATTTTTATTAGGTTAAAATAAGACAAATTGTCTGCCAAGCTTGGTACGAAAAAGAAAAAAACATTTTAAGTGAATTCTTAATATAAGACAATATTAGATTTCACTTTTTGCAGTGTTTCACCAGCTACCAGTCAGCCTCCCCTGTGTACCAGTCAGCCTCCCTAGTGAACCAGTCAGCCTCCCCTGTGAACCAGTCAGCCTCCCCTGTACCAGTCAGCCTCCCCTGTGTACCAGTCAGCCTCCCCTGTGTACCAGTCAGCCTCCCTAGTGAACCAGTCAGCCTCCCCTGTGAACCAGTCAGCCTCCCCTGTACCAGTCAGCCTCCCCTGTGTACCAGTCAGCCTCCCCTGTGTACCAGTCAGCCTCCTCTGTGTACCAGTCAGCCTCCCCTGTGTACCAGTCAGCCTCCTCTGTGTACCAGTCAGCCTCCCCTGTACCAGTCAGCCTCCCCTGTACCAGTCAGCCTCCCCTGTGTACCAGTCAGCCTCCCCTGTGTACCAGTCAGCCTCCTCTGTGTACCAGTCAGCCTCCCCTGTACCAGTCAGCCTCCCCTGTACCAGTCAGCCTCCCCTGTGTACCAGTCAGCCTCCCCTGTACCAGTCAGCCTCCCCTGTGTACCAGTCAGCCTCCCCTGTGTACCAGTCAGCCTCCCCTGTGTACCAGTCAGCCTCCTCTGTGTACCAGTCAGCCTCCCCTGTACCAGTCAGCCTCCCCTGTGTACCAGTCAGCCTCCCCTGTACCAGTCAGCCTCCCCTGTGTACCAGTCAGCCTCCCCTGTGAACCAGTCAGCCTCCCCTGTGTACCAGTCAGCCTCCCCTGTGTACCAGTCAGCCTCCCCTGAACCAGTCAGCCTCCCTAGTGTACCAGTCAGCCTCCCCTGTACCAGTCAGCCTCCCCTGAACCAGTCAGCCTCCCTAGTGTACCAGTCAGCCTCCCCTGTATACCAGTCAGCCTCCCCTGTGTACCAGTCAGCCTCCCTAGTGTACCAGTCAGCCTCCCCTGTGTACCAGTCAGCCTCCCATGTGAACCAGTCAGCCTCCCCTGTGTACCAGTCAGCCTCCCCTGTGTACCAGTCAGCCTCCCCTGTGTACCAGTCAGCCTCCCCTGTGAACCAGTCAGCCTCCCCTGTGTACCAGTCAGCCTCCCTAGTGAACCAGTCAGCCTCCCCTGTGAACCAGTCAGCCTCCCCTGTGTACCAGTCAGCCTCCTCTGTGTACCAGTCAGCCTCCCCTGTACCAGTCAGCCTCCCCTGTGTACCAGTCAGCCTCCCCTGTGAACCAGTCAGCCTCCCCTGTGTACCAGTCAGCCTCCCCTGTGAACCAGTCAGCCTCCCCTGTGTACCAGTCAGCCTCCCCTGTACCAGTCAGCCTCCCCTGTGTACCAGTCAGCCTCCCCTGTGAACCAGTCAGCCTCCTCTGTGAACCAGTCAGCCTCCCCTGTGAACCAGTCAGCCTCCCCTGTGTACCAGTCAGCCTCCCCTGTGTACCAGTCAGCCTCCCCTGTGTACCAGTCAGCCTCCCCTGTACCAGTCAGCCTCCCCTGTACCAGTCAGCCTCCCCTGTGTACCAGTCAGCCTCCCCTGTGTACCAGTCAGCCTCCCCTGTGTACCAGTCAACCTCCCCTGTGTACCAGTCAGCCTCCCCTGTACCAGTCAGCCTCCCCTGTGTACCAGTCAGCCTCCCCTGTACCAGTCAGCCTCCCCTGTGAACCAGTCAGCCTCCCTAGTGAACCAGTCAGCCTCCCCTGTGTACCAGTCAGCCTCCCCTGTGTACCAGTCAGCCTCCCCTGTGTACCAGTCAGCCTCCCCTGTGTACCAGTCAGCCTCCCCTGTACCAGTCAGCCTCCCATGTGTACCAGTCAGCCTCCCCTGTGTACCAGTCAGCCTCCCCTGTGAACCAGTCAGCCTCCCCTGTACCAGTCAGCCTCCCCTGTACCAGTCAGCCTCCCCTGTGTACCAGTCAGCCTCCCTGTGTACCAGTCAGCCTCCCTGTGTACCAGTCAGCCTCCCTGTACCAGTCAGCCTCCCCTGTGTACCAGTCAGCCTCCCCTGTGTACCAGTCAGCCTCCCCTGTGTACCAGTCAGCCTCCCCTGTGTACCAGTCAGCCTCCCCTGTGTACCAGTCAGCCTCCCCTGTACCAGTCAGCCTCCCCTGTGTACCAGTCAGCCTCCCCTGTACCAGTCAGCCTCCCCTGTGTACCAGTCAGCCTCCCCTGTGTACCAGTCAGCCTCCCCTGTGTACCAGTCAGCCTCCCCTGTGTACCAGTCAGCCTCCCCTGTACCAGTCAGCCTCCCCTGTGAACCAGTCAGCCTCCCCTGTGTACCAGTCAGCCTCCCTAGTGAACCAGTCAGCCTCCCCTGTACCAGTCAGCCTCCCCTGTGAACCAGTCAGCCTCCCCTGTACCAGTCAGCCTCCCCTGTACCAGTCAGCCTCCCTAGTGAACCAGTCAGCCTCCCCTGTGAACCAGTCAGCCTCCCCTGTACCAGTCAGCCTCCCTGTGAACCAGTCAGCCTCCCCTGTGAACCAGTCAGCCTCCCCTGTGAACCAGTCAGCCTCCCCTCTGTACCAGTCAGCCTCCCCTGTGTACCAGTCAGCCTCCCCTGTACCAGTCAGCCTCCCCTGTGAACCAGTCAGCCTCCCCTGTGAACCAGTCAGCCTCCCCTGTGAACCAGTCAGCCTCCCCTGTGTACCAGTCAGCCTCCCCTGTGTACCAGTCAGCCTCCCCTGTGTACCAGTCAGCCTCCCCTGTGTACCAGTCAGCCTCCCCTGTGAACCAGTCAGCCTCCCCTGTATACCAGTCAGCCTCCCCTGTGTACCAGTCAGCCTCCCCTGTGTACCAGTCAGCCTCCCCTGTGTACCAGTCAGCCTCCCCTGTGAACCAGTCAGCCTCCCCTGTGAACCAGTCAGCCTCCCCTGTACTAGTCAGCCTCCCCTGTACCAGTCAGCCTCCCCTGTACCAGTCAGCCTCCCCTGTGAACCAGTCAGCCTCCCCTGTACCAGTCAGCCTCCCTAGTGAACCAGTCAGCCTCCCCTGTGAACCAGTCAGCCTCCCCTGTGAACCAGTCAGCCTCCCCTGTGTACCAGTCAGCCTCCCCTGTGAACCAGTCAGCCTCCCCTGTACCAGTCAGCCTCCCCTGTGTACCAGTCAGCCTCCCCTGTGAACCAGTCAGCCTCCCCTGTACCAGTCAGCCTCCCCTGTGAACCAGTCAGCCTCCCCTGTGTACCAGTCAGCCTCCCCTGTGTACCAGTCAGCCTCCCCTGTGAACCAGTCAGCCTCCCCTGTGTACCAGTCAGCCTCCCCTGTGTACCAGTCAGCCTCCCCTGTGTACCAGTCAGCCTCCCCTGTGTACCAGTCAGCCTCCCCTGTGAACCAGTCAGCCTCCCCTGTATACCAGTCAGCCTCCCCTGTGTACCAGTCAGCCTCCCTGTGTACCAGTCAGCCTCCCCTGTGTACCAGTCAGCCTCCCCTGTGAACCAGTCAGCCTCCCCTGTGAACCAGTCAGCCTCCCCTGTACTAGTCAGCCTCCCCTGTACCAGTCAGCCTCCCCTGTACCAGTCAGCCTCCCCTGTGAACCAGTCAGCCTCCCCTGTACCAGTCAGCCTCCCTAGTGAACCAGTCAGCCTCCCCTGTGAACCAGTCAGCCTCCCCTGTGAACCAGTCAGCCTCCCCTGTGTACCAGTCAGCCTCCCCCTGTGAACCAGTCAGCCTCCCCTGTACCAGTCAGCCTCCCCTGTGTACCAGTCAGCCTCCCCTGTGAACCAGTCAGCCTCCCCTGTACCAGTCAGCCTCCCCTGTGAACCAGTCAGCCTCCCCTGTGTACCAGTCAGCCTCCCCTGTGTACCAGTCAGCCTCCCCTGTACCAGTCAGCCTCCCCTGTGTACCAGTCAGCCTCCCCTGTGTACCAGTCAGCCTCCCCTGTACCAGTCAGCCTCCCCTGTGTACCAGTCAGCCTCCCCTGTGTACCAGTCAGCCTCCCCTGTGTACCAGTCAGCCTCCCCTGTGAACCAGTCAGCCTCCCCTGTACCAGTCAGCCTCCCCTGAACCAGTCAGCCTCCCCTGTGAACCAGTCAGCCTCCCCTGTACCAGTCAGCCTCCCCTGAACCAGTCAGCCTCCCCTGTGAACCAGTCAGCCTCCCTAGTGAACCAGTCAGCCTCCCCTGTGTACCAGTCAGCCTCCCCTGTGTACCAGTCAGCCTCCCCTGTACCAGTCAGCCTCCCCTGTACCAGTCAGCCTCCCCTGTACCAGTCAGCCTCCCCTAGTGTACCAGTCAGCCTCCCCTGTGAACCAGTCAGCCTCCCCTGTGAACCAGTCAGCCTCCCCTGTGAACCAGTCAGCCTCCCCTGTACCAGTCAGCCTCCCCTGTGAACCAGTCAGCCTCCCCTGTGAACCAGTCAGCCTCCCCTGTACCAGTCAGCCTCCCTAGTGAACCAGTCAGCCTCCCCTGTGAACCAGTCAGCCTCCCCTGTACCAGTCAGCCTCCCCTGTACCAGTCAGCCTCCCCTGTGTACCAGTCAGCCTCCCCTGTACCAGTCAGTCTCCCCTGTGTACCAGTCAGCCTCCCCTGTGTACCAGTCAGCCTCCCCTGTGTACCAATCAGCCTCCCCTGTGTACCAGTCAGCCTCCCCTGTGTACCAGTCAGCCTCCCTAGTGAACCAGTCAGCCTCCCCTGTGAACCAGTCAGCCTCCCCTGTACCAGTCAGCCTCCCATGTGTACCAGTCAGCCTCCCCTGTACCAGTCAGCCTCCCCTGTGTACCAGTCAGCCTCCCATGTGTACCAGTCAGCCTCCCCTGTGTACCAGTCAGCCTCCCCTGTGAACCAGTCAGCCTCCCCTGTGTACCAGTCAGCCTCCCCTGTGTACCAGTCAGCCTCCCCTGTGTACCAGTCAGCCTCCCCTGTGTACCAGTCAGCCTCCCCTGTGTACCAGTCAGCCTCCCCTGTGTACCAGTCAGCCTCCCCTGTGTACCAGTCAGCCTCCCCTGTGTACCAGTCAGCCTCCCCTGTACCAGTCAGCCTCCCCTGTGAACCAGTCAGCCTCCCCTGTGTACCAGTCAGCCTCCCCTGAACCAGTCAGCCTCCCCTGTGTACCAGTCAGCCTCCCCTGTACCAGTCAGCCTCCCCTGTACCAGTCAGCCTCCCCTGTGAACCAGTCAGCCTCCCCTGTACCAGTCAGCCTCCCCTGTGTACCAGTCAGCCTCCCCTGTACCAGTCAGCCTCCCCTGTGAACCAGTCAGCCTCCCCTGTGAACCAGTCAGCCTCCCCTGTGTACCAGTCAGCCTCCCCTGAACCAGTCAGCCTCCCCTGTGTACCAGTCAGCCTCCCCTGTACCAGTCAGCCTCCCCTGTACCAGTCAGCCTCCCCTGTACCAGTCAGCCTCCCCTGTACCAGTCAGCCTCCCCTGTACCAGTCAGCCTCCCCTGTGAACCAGTCAGCCTCCCCTGTACCAGTCAGCCTCCCCTGTACCAGTCAGCCTCCCCTGTGTACCAGTCAGCCTCCCCTGTACCAGTCAGCCTCCCCTGTACCAGTCAGCCTCCCCTGTGTACCAGTCAGCCTCCCCTGTGAACCAGTCAGCCTCCCCTGTGTACCAGTCAGCCTCCCCTGTACCAGTCAGCCTCCCCTGTGTACCAGTCAGCCTCCCCTGTACCAGTCAGCCTCCCCTGTACCAGTCAGCCTCCCCTGTGAACCAGTCAGCCTCCCCTGTGTACCAGTCAGCCTCCCCTGTCCCCAGTCAGCCTCCCCTGTGTACCAGTCAGCCTCCCTGTACCAGTCAGCCTCCCCTGTACCAGTCAGCCTCCCCTGTGTACCAGTCAGCCTCCCCTGTGTACCAGTCAGCCTACCAGTCCCTGTGTACCAGTCAGCCTCCCCTGTACCAGTCAGCCTCCCCTGTGTACCAGTCAGCCTCCCTGTACCAGTCAGCCTCCCCTGTGTACCAGTCAGCCTCCCCCTGTACCAGTCAGCCTCCCCTGTGAACCAGTCA
>NC_088235.1:3224336-3334336 GCF_036934945.1 Oncorhynchus masou masou
CTCCCTATAACATGAGGTTGTAGATGATGGGTCTCCCTATAACATGATGTTGTAGATGATGGGTCTCCTTATAACATGATGTTGTAGATGATGGGTCTCCTTATAACATGATGTTGTAGATGATGGGTCTCCCTATAACATGAGGTTGTAGATGATGGGTCTCCCTATAACATGAGGTTGTAGATGATGGGTCTCCCTATAACATGATGTTATAGATGATGGGTCTCCTTATAACATGATGTTGTAGATGATGGGTCTCCCTATAACATGAGGTTGTAGATGATGGGTCTCCCTATAACATGATGTTGTAGATGATGGGTCTCCTTATAACATGATGTTGTAGATGATGGGTCTCCCTATAACATGAGGTTGTAGATGATGGGTCTCCCTATAACATGATGTTGTAGATGATGGGTCTCCCTATAACATGATGTTGTAGATGATGGGTCTCCCTATAACATGATGTTGTAGATGATGGGTCTCCTTATAACATGATGTTGTAGATGATGGGTCTCCCTATAACATGAGGTTGTAGATGATGGGTCTCCCTATAACATGATGTTGTAGATGATGGGTCTCCTTATAGCATGATGTTGTAGATGATGGGTCTCCTTATAACATGTGGTTGTAGATGATGTTGTAGATGATGGGTCTCCTTATAACATGAGGTTGTAGATGATGTTGTAGATGATGGGTCTCCCTATAACATGAGGTTGTAGATGATGGGTCTCCCTATAACATGATGTTGTAGATGATGGGTCTCCATATAACATGATGTTGTAGATGATGGGTCTCCTTATAACATGAGGTTATAGATGATGTTGTAGCTGATGGGTCTCCTATAACATGAGGTTGTAGATGATGTTGTAGATGATGGGTCTCCCTATAACATGATGTTGTAGATGATGGGTCTCTCTATTACATGAGGTTGTAGATGATGGGTCTCCTTATAACATGAGGTTGTAGATGATGGGTCTCCCTATAACATGAGGTTGTAGATGATGGGTCTCCTTATAACATGTGGTTGTAGATGATGTTGTAGATGATGGGTGTCCCTATAACATGAGGTTGTAGATGATGGGTCTCCCTATAACATGATGTTGTAGATGATGGGTCTCCTTATAACATGATGTTGTAGATGATGGGTCTCCTTATAACATGAGGTTGTAGATGATGGGTCTCCTTATAACATGAGGTTGTAGATGATGGGTCTCCCTATAACATGAGGTTGTAGATGATGGGTCTCCCTATAACATGATGTTGTAGATGATGGGTCTCCCTATAACATGATGTTGTAGATGATGGGTCTCCCTATAACATGAGGTTGTAGATGATGGGTCTCCCTATAACATGAGGTTGTAGATGATGGGTCTCCCTATAACATGATGTTGTAGATGATGGGTCTCCCTATAACATGATGTTGTAGATGATGTGTCTCCCTATAACATGATGTTGTAGATGATGGGTCTCTATTACATGAGGTTGTAGATGATGGGTCTCCTTATAACATGAGGTTGTAGATGATGGGTCTCCCTATAACATGAGGTTGTAGATGATGGGTCTCCTTATAACATGAGGTTGTAGATGATGGGTCTCCTTATAACATGAGGTTGTAGATGATGGGTCTCCCTATAACATGAGGTTGTAGATGATGGGTCTCCTTATAACATGATGTTGTGATGATGGGTCTCCCTATAACATGATGTTGTAGATGATGGGTCTCCCTATAACATGAGGTTGTAGATGATGGGTCTCTCTATAACATGAGGTTGTAGATGATGTTGTAGATGATGGGTCTCCTTATAACATGTGGTTGTAGATGATGTTGTAGATGATGGGTCTCCTTATAACATGAGGTTGTAGATGATGTTGTAGATGATGGGTCTCCCTATAACATGAGGTTGTAGATGATGGGTCTCCCTATAACATGATGTTGTAGATGATGGGTCTCCTTATAGCATGATGTTGTAGATGATGGGTCTCCTTATAACATGTGGTTGTAGATGATGTTGTAGATGATGGGTCTCCTTATAACATGAGGTTGTAGATGATGTTGTAGATGATGGGTCTCCCTATAACATGAGGTTGTAGATGATGGGTCTCCCTATAACATGATGTTGTAGATGATGGGTCTCCTTATAGCATGATGTTGTAGATGATGGGTCTCCTTATAACATGTGGTTGTAGATGATGTTGTAGATGATGGGTCTCCTTATAATATGAGGTTGTAGATTATGTTGTAGATGATGGGTCTCCCTATAACATGAGGTTGTAGATGATGGGTCTCCCTATAACATGATGTTGTAGATGATGGGTCTCCATATAACATGATGTTGTAGATGATGGGTCTCCTTATAACATGAGGTTATAGATGATGTTGTAGCTGATGGGTCTCCTATAACATGAGGTTGTAGATGATGTTGTAGATGATGGGTCTCCCTATAACATGAGGTTGTAGATGATGGGTCTCCATATAACATGATGTTGTAGATGATGGGTCTCCCTATAACATGATGTTGTAGATGATGGGTCTCTCTATTACATGAGGTTGTAGATGATGGGTCTCCTTATAACATGAGGTTGTAGATGATGGGTCTCCCTATAACATGAGGTTGTAGATGATGGGTCTCCTTATAACATGTGGTTGTAGATGATGTTGTAGATGATGGGTGTCCCTATAACATGAGGTTGTAGATGATGGGTCTCCCTATAACATGATGTTGTAGATGATGGGTCTCCTTATAACATGATGTTGTAGATGATGGGTCTCCTTATAACATGAGGTTGTAGATGATGGGTCTCCTTATAACATGAGGTTGTAGATGATGGGTCTCCCTATAACATGAGGTTGTAGATGATGGGTCTCCCTATAACATGATGTTGTAGATGATGGGTCTCCCTATAACATGATGTTGTAGATGATGGGTCTCCCTATAACATGAGGTTGTAGATGATGGGTCTCCCTATAACATGAGGTTGTAGATGATGGGTCTCCCTATAACATGATGTTGTAGATGATGGGTCTCCCTATAACATGATGTTGTAGATGATGTGTCTCCCTATAACATGATGTTGTAGATGATGGGTCTCTCTATTACATGAGGTTGTAGATGATGGGTCTCCTTATAACATGAGGTTGTAGATGATGGGTCTCCCTATAACATGAGGTTGTAGATGATGGGTCTCCTTATAACATGAGGTTGTAGATGATGGGTCTCCTTATAACATGAGGTTGTAGATGATGGGTCTCCCTATAACATGAGGTTGTAGATGATGGGTCTCCTTATAACATGATGTTGTGATGATGGGTCTCCCTATAACATGATGTTGTAGATGATGGGTCTCCCTATAACATGAGGTTGTAGATGATGGGTCTCTCTATAACATGAGGTTGTAGATGATGTTGTAGATGATGGGTCTCCTTATAACATGTGGTTGTAGATGATGTTGTAGATGATGGGTCTCCTTATAATATGAGGTTGTAGATTATGTTGTAGATGATGGGTCTCCCTATAACATGAGGTTGTAGATGATGGGTCTCCCTATAACATGATGTTGTAGATGATGGGTCTCCATATAACATGATGTTGTAGATGATGGGTCTCCTTATAACATGAGGTTATAGATGATGTTGTAGCTGATGGGTCTCCTATAACATGAGGTTGTAGATGATGTTGTAGATGATGGGTCTCCCTATAACATGAGGTTGTAGATGATGGGTCTCCATATAACATGATGTTGTAGATGATGGGTCTCCCTATAACATGATGTTGTAGATGATGGGTCTCTCTATTACATGAGGTTGTAGATGATGGGTCTCCTTATAACATGAGGTTGTAGATGATGGGTCTCCCTATAACATGAGGTTGTAGATGATGGGTCTCCTTATAACATGTGGTTGTAGATGATGTTGTAGATGATGGGTCTCCCTATAACATGAGGTTGTAGATGATGGGTCTCCCTATAACATGATGTTGTAGATGATGGGTCTCCTTATAACATGATGTTGTAGATGATGGGTCTCCTTATAACATGAGGTTGTAGATGATGGGTCTCCTTATAACATGAGGTTGTAGATGATGGGTCTCCCTATAACATGAGGTTGTAGATGATGGGTCTCCCTATAACATGATGTTGTAGATGATGGGTCTCCTTATAACATGATGTTGTAGATGATGGGTCTCCCTATAACATGAGGTTGTAGATGATGGGTCTCCATATAACATGAGGTTGTAGATGATGGGTCTCCCTATAACATGAGGTTGTAGATGATGGGTCTCCCTATAACATGAGGTTGTAGATGATGGGTCTCCTTATAACATGATGTTGTAGATGATGGGTCTCCCTATAACATGAGGTTGTAGATGATGGGTCTCCTTATAACATGATGTTGTAGATGATGGGTCTCCCTATAACATGAGGTTGTAGATGATGGGTCTCCTTATAACATGATGTTGTAGATGATGGGTCTCCTTATAACATGAGGTTGTAGATGATGGGTCTCCTTATAACATGAGGTTGTAGATGATGGGTCTCCCTATAACATGAGGTTGTAGATGATGTTGTAGATGATGAGTCTCCCTATAACATGAGGTTGTAGATGATGGGTCTCCCTATAACATGATGTGGTAGATGATGTTGTAGATGATGGGTCTCCCTATAACATGAGGTTGTAGATGATGTTGTAGATGATGAGTCTCCTTATAACATGATGTTGTAGATGATGTTGTAGATGATGGGTCTCCTTATAACATGATGTTATAGATGATGGGTCTCCTTATAACATGAGGTTGTAGATGATGGGTCTCCCTATAACATGAGGTTGTAGATGATGGGTCTCCCTATAACATGAGGTTGTAGATGATGGGTCTCCTTATAACATGAGGTTGTAGATGATGGGTCTCCTTATAACATGAGGTTGTAGATGATGAGTCTCCTTATAACATGATGTTGTAGATGATGTTGTAGATGATGGGTCTCCTTATAACATGATGTTGTAGATGATGGGTCTCCCTATAACATGAGGTTGTAGATGATGGGTCTCCTTATAACATGATGTTGTAGATGATGGGTCTCCCTATAACATGAGGTTGTAGATGATGGGTCTCCCTATAACATGAGGTTGTAGATGATGGGTCTCCTTATAACATGAGGTTGTAGATGATGGGTCTCCTTATAACATGAGGTTGTGATGATGTTGTAGATAACATATCTATGAGATTAGTAACAGTCTAGTCTCGTAGCTCCCCATCTCCCTATAACATATCTATGAGATTAGTAACAGTCTAGTAGCTCCCCATCTCCCTATAACATATATATGAGATTAGTAACAGTCTAGTCTAGTAGCTCCCCATCTCCCTATAACATATATATGAGATTAGTAACAGTCTAGTAGCTCCCCATCTCCCTATAACATATCTATGAGATTAGTAACAGTCTAGTAGCTCCCCATCTCCCTATAACATATCTATGAGATTAGTAACAGTCTAGTCTAGTAGCTCCCCATCTCCCTATAACATATCTATGAGATTAGTAACAGTCTAGTAGCTCCCCATCTCCCTATAACATATCTATGAGATTAGTGACAGTCTAGTAGCTCCCCATCTCCCTATAACATATATATGAGATTAGTAACAGTCTAGTAGCTCCCCATCTCCCTATAACATATCTATGAGATTAGTAACAGTCTAGTAGCTCCCCATCTCCCTATAACATATCTATGAGATTAGTAACAGTCTAGTCTCGTAGCTCCCCATCTCTCTATAACATATCTATGAGATTAGTAACAGTCTAGTCTAGTAGCTCCCCATCTCCCTATAACATATCTATGAGATTAGTAACAGTCTAGTCTAGTAGCTCCCCATCTCCCTATAACATATCTATGAGATTAGTAACAGTCTAGTCTCGTAGCTCCCCATCTCCCTATAACATATCTATGAGATTAGTAACAGTCTAGTAGCTCCCCATCTCCCTATAACATATCTATGAGATTAGTAACAGTCTAGTAGCTCCCTATAACATATCTATGAGATTAGTAACAGTCTAGTCTAGTAGCTCCCCATCTCCCTATAACATATATATGAGATTAGTAACAGTCTAGTAGCTCCCTATAACATATCTATGAGATTAGTAACAGTCTAGTAGCTCCTCATCTCCCTATAACATATCTATGAGATTAGTAACAGTCTAGTAGCTCCTCATCTCCCTATAACATATCTATGAGATTAGTAACAGTCTAGTAGCTCCCCATCTCCCTATAACATATCCATGAGATTAGTAACAGTCTAGTAACTCCTCATCTCCCTATAACATATCTATGAGATTAGTAACAGTCTAGTCTAGTAGCTCCCCATCTCCCTATAACATATCTATGAGATTAGTAACAGTCTAGTAGCTCCCCATCTCCCTATAACATATCTATGAGATTAGTAACAGTCTAGTAGCTCCCCATCTCCCTATAACATATCTATGAGATTAGTAACAGTCTAGTCTAGTAGCTCCCCATCTCCCTATAACATATATATGAGATTAGTAACAGTCTAGTCTAGTAGCTCCCCATCTCCCTATAACATATATATGAGATTAGTAACAGTCTAGTAGCTCCCCATCTCCCTATAACATATCTATGAGATTAGTAACAGTCTAGTCTAGTAGCTCCCCATCTCCCTATAACATATATATGAGATTAGTAACAGTCTAGTAGCTCCCCATCTCCCTATAACATATATATATGAGATTAGTAACAGTCTAGTCTAGTAGCTCCCCATCTCCCTATAACATATCTATGAGATTAGTAACAGTCTAGTAGCTCCCCATCTCCCTATAACATATCTATGAGATTAGTAACAGTCTAGTAGCTCCCCATCTCCCTATAACATATCTATGAGATTAGTAACAGTCTAGTCTAGTAGCTCCCCATCTCCCTATAACATATATATGAGATTAGTAACAGTCTAGTAGCTCCCCATCTCCCTATAACATATCTATGAGATTAGTGACAGTCTAGTAGCTCCCCATCTCCCTATAACATATCTATGAGATTAGTAACAGTCTAGTAGCTCCTCATCTCTCTATAACATATCTATGAGATTAGTAACAGTCTAGTCTAGTAGCTCCCCATCTCCCTATAACATATATATGAGATTAGTAACAGTCTAGTAGCTCCCCATCTCCCTATAACATATATATGAGATTAGTAACAGTCTAGTAGCTCCCCATCTCCCTATAACATATCTATGAGATTAGTAACAGTCTAGTCTAGTAGCTCCCCATCTCCCTATAACATATATATGAGATTAGTAACAGTCTAGTAGCTCCCCATCTCCCTATAACATATCTATGAGATTAGTAACAGTCTAGTCTAGTAGCTCCCCATCTCCCTATAACATATATATGAGATTAGTAACAGTCTAGTAGCTCCTCATCTCTCTATAACATATCTATGAGATTAGTAACAGTCTAGTCTAGTAGCTCCCCATCTCCCTATAACATATATATGAGATTAGTAACAGTCTAGTAGCTCCCCATCTCCCTATAACATATCTATGAGATTAATAACAGTCTAGTCTAGTAGCTCCCCATCTCCCTATAACATATATATGAGATTAGTAACAGTCTAGTCTAGTAGCTCCCCATCTCCCTATAACATATCTATGAGATTAGTAACAGTCTAGTAGCTCCCCATCTCCCTATAACATATCTATGAGATTAGTAACAGTCTAGTCTAGTAGCTCCCCATCTCCCTATAACATATCTATGAGATTAGTAACAGTCTAGTCTAGTAGCTCCCCATCTCCCTTTAACATATCTATGAGATTAGTAACAGTCTAGTCTAGTAGCTCCCCATCTCCCTATAACATATCTATGAGATTAGTAACAGTCTAGTAGCTCCCCATCTCCCTATAACATATCTATGAGATTAATAACAGTCTAGTCTAGTAGCTCCCCATCTCCCTATAACATATCTATGAGATTAGTAACAGTCTAGTCTAGTAGCTCCCCATCTCCCTTTAACATATCTATGAGATTAGTAACAGTCTAGTCTAGTAGCTCCCCATCTCCCTATAACATATATATGAGATTAGTAACAGTCTAGTAGCTCCCCATCTCCCTATAACATATCTATGAGATTAGTGACAGTCTAGTAGCTCCCCATCTCCCTATAACATATCTATGAGATTAGTAACAGTCTAGTAGCTCCCCATCTCCCTATAACATATCTATGAGATTAGTAACAGTCTAGTAGCTCCCCATCTCCCTATAACATATATATGAGATTAGTAACAGTCTAGTAGCTCCCCATCTCCCTATAACATATCTATGAGATTAGTAACAGTCTAGTCTAGTAGCTCCCCATCTCCCTATAACATATCCATGAGATTAGTAACAGTCTAGTAGCTCCCCATCTCCCTATAACATATCTATGAGATTAGTAACAGTCTAGTCTAGTAGCTCCCCATCTCCCTATAACATATCTATGAGATTAGTAACAGTCTAGTCTAGTAGCTCCCCATCTCCCTATAACATATCTATGAGATTAGTAACAGTCTAGTCTAGTAGCTCCCCATCTCCCTATAACATATATATGAGATTAGTAACAGTCTAGTAGCTCCTCATCTCCCTATAACATATCTATGAGATTAGTAACAGTCTAGTCTAGTAGCTCCCCATCTCCCTATAACATATCTATGAGATTAGTAACAGTCTAGTAGCTCCTCATCTCCCTATAACATATCTATGAGATTAGTAACAGTCTAGTAGCTCCTCATCTCCCTATAACATATATATGAGATTAGTAACAGTCTAGTCTAGTAGCTCCTCATCTCCCTATAACATATCTATGAGATTAGTAACAGTCTAGTCTAGTAGCTCCCCATCTCCCTATAACATATATATGAGATTAGTAACAGTCTAGTCTAGTAGCTCCCCATCTCCCTATAACATATCTATGAGATTAGTAACAGTCTAGTCTAGTAGCTCCCCATCTCCCTATAACATATCTATGAGATTAGTAACAGTCTAGTAGCTCCCCATCTCCCTATAACATATCTATGAGATTAGTAACAGTCTAGTCTAGTAGCTCCTCATCTCCCTATAACATATCTATGAGATTAGTAACAGTCTAGTAGCTCCCCATCTCCCTATAACATATATATGAGATTAGTAACAGTCTAGTCTAGTAGCTCCCCATCTCCCTATAACATATCTATGAGATTAGTAACAGTCTAGTCTAGTAGCTCCCCATCTCCCTATAACATATCTATGAGATTAGTAACAGTCTAGTCTAGTAGCTCCCCATCTCCCTATAACATATCTATGAGATTAGTAACAGTCTAGTCTAGTAGCTCCCCATCTCCCTATAACATATCTATGAGATTAGTAACAGTCTAGTAGCTCCTCATCTCCCTATAACATATCTATGAGATTAATAACAGTCTAGTAGCTCCTCATCTCCCTATAACATATCTATGAGATTAGTAACAGTCTAGTCTAGTGCAACAGTAATACAACAGCTCTATTCCACTGCCAGGAAATAGACTTTGACCAGTGAGATCCATTTTGAATAGGCTACATGTCAATACTGTGACTTGTTCTATGGTTTTGGGACATCTGACACTGTCATTTCTCATAAGCTGTCACCAGGCAGTGGTTCCTGTATGGTGTGAGTGACTGACAGGGAAATGTTTTAAATTGAACCTTTATTTAACTTGGCAAGTTAGTTTAGAACAAATTCTTATTTACAATGACGGCCTACACCGGCTAGACCCGGACGACCAAGAACCAAAATGAGTGAGTATATGGCAGGCTGGGGCTACCAAACTGCTGCCCTGATTGGACAACAACAGCAATGAGTAGCCCAACTAGAGGCCGAGGATACCAAACTGCTGCCCTGATTGGACAACGACAGCCATGAGTAGCCCAACTAGAGGCTGAGGCTACCAAACTGCTGCCCTGATTGGACAACGACAGCCATGAGTAGCCCAACTAGAGGCCGAGGCGACCAAACTGCAGCCCTGATTGAACAACAACAGCCATGAGTAGCCCAACTAGAGACCGAGGATACCAAACTGCTGGCCTGATTGGACAATGACAGCCATGAGTAGCCCAACTAGAGGCTGAGGCTACCAAACTGCTGGTCTGATTGGACAACCACAGCCATGAGTAGCCCAACTAGAGGCCGAGGATACCAAACTGCTGGCCTGATTGGACAACGACAGCCATGAGTAGCCCAACTAGAGGCTGAGTCTACCAAACTGCTGGTCTGATTGGACAACCACAGCCATGAGTAGCCCAACTAGAGGCCGAGGATACCAAACTGCTGGCCTGATTGGACAACGACAGCAATGAGTAGCCCAACTAGAGGCTGAGGCTACCAAACTGCTGCCCTGATTGGACAACGACAGCAATGAGTAGCCCAACTAGAGGCTGAGGCTACCAAACTGCTGCCCTGATTGGACAACAACAGCAATGAGTAGCCCAACTAGAGGCTGAGGCTACCAAACTGCTGCCCTGATTGGACAACAACAGCAATGAGTATCCCAACTAGAGGCTGAGGCTACCAAACTGCTGCCCTGATTGGACAACGGCAATGAGTAGCCCAACTAGAGGCTGAGGCTACCAAACTGCTGCCCTGATTGGACAACGGCAATGAGTAGCCCAACTACTGCATTCTCAAATAACATAAGCTACTATTGTTATATTACTCTAATTATGTCAGAGGAGAAAGAACAGCTATCTCTGGTATGGACGATTTAGTTGGGGTACCCATTCTTGACCTGTCAGCGTGCACGTTTGGAATTGGACATTAAAGTAAGAAGTGGGAGCTAATTTGTTAGGCCCAGCCTGAGGTCCAATGGTACTAAGGTACCTTTCAAGTGATAGCAACATTCAACCAAGTAGCCTAAGACAATTCATTGTTATTGAATTACATTGAATTCATTTGGATAAAAAAAAAATACAACAATGTGTACATTGTATTCCCAGAGGATAGTACTTCAAATTATAACACTAGTTGGTACTTTAGACCGTGTCTCCACACAATGTACAAGTAGAAGCTGTTAAACTTATTTTCAATACATTCATTGTGGTATTCATTCTTCATCATTGTAGTAGGCTGCATCCACACAATCACTTACCTTCAAAATAACGAGCCATATTCCAGAATGCTATAAAGGCTCAATAATCAGAAATCACCTAATGGAGGTCAAATGTTCTGTACAAATCCAAAATCGGTATTTCCACTAGGCAGCGTATCAAGTTATCAAGGATATTCAACTATAACTATATTGAAACGAAATTGGTCAAATAGTCCAATAAAATGTAAGACATATTCCAGAAGACCCCAAATGGTCATTGAGTCATTCATCTATACGGCCACCCCAGTGCAGAATGGACTGCTGAAGACATAACTTGCGAGAGCACTCCTCTCTCACAAATGAAATCCTTTTCGCAATTCCTCCACCGCCAGCACTTTCCAAAGCGTGACAACCCGACCTTTATTCCATCAATCGTTTATCTCACTTGACTTCAGCCTAATGAAACGCACCCCCCGGCCCGACTGTAGCCTTCCTATTGGATTTATGTGTGACTATATTTCACAAATACAATTAGCCTATGCCTTGTACGGGTTTCGGGTCTGCCCCTTTCCCAGGCAAATAAACCACGTCACATTTCCTCCCGGACTGGCTATGGACCTTTTGGTGCTTTCAAGACAACGTGGAACTAAAAAATAATTTAAAAATAAATATAAAAAAAGGCCAAATCATGACGTCAGTGATCTTTAGGTTAAAAAAACATCGCACCTCAACAAAGATGCCCTAGTTTCCTACTTGGAATTCCAGATTGGATGACGATTCAAAACTATTTTTTTCCAGTAGGAGCTAGTTCCCCCCCCCGCCACCCCGAGTTCCCAGTTGTCATGTACGCACTGAAGGCGGAGATTTCACAAGTTCCCAGTGGGTTTGAACGCGGCATTTGCTTCTACTAATATACTCCCTCTCTTGCTTTAGCCTCGCCCCCATGATATCTTATATATATATATATATTAAGATAGCCTAGCGTAGACAATCATATATATACAGTAAATCAGTAACATGTTAAAGCCAGCATAGACCCGGCCCACACGAATAACCGATCTATAGGTCTAGCCTAACCTTAAAATAAATGTAGCCTAGTGGTATATCGAATCGACTTGTTAGTTACATTCCCGAATGCAGAACGATGGATGCGGAAATGATGGGGACAGGTTATTACGTTTTTTCCACTGTATAGCATAACCTACACATCAAACACGAATTATACATGATTTAAAAAATAACATTGCAACATTATTACCAGATCAACTGGCTATTGTTTCTATTCGTTTTCCAATACATTCAGAATATGCTATGACAATGTAGATAGCCTACCCAATAATAGGCCTACAAAGATCAAACCACTCGTAGTGCTATTGGGCTACTCTTGTAACTTCTCTTTTACGACGACAGTTATGATTATTGGCACCCAGTAAGGTATTGGACAATTTAATTGAGCTAATAAATGCATTTCCTTACTGTTTGGCTTGTAGGATGTTGGCGACAGGAAAATCGTGCGATAGGCTTGTCCAAGTATGGACACAACCGCGAAGACCGGTGAAATTAGCGCAACTAATGTCCCTTTGGGAGTTTATTTACATTAAAATGACATGCAACACATTGTATTGAATATTGGGCAGGTATTTAAGTAATTAGTTCACACAAAAACACTATAATAGATGAATTTGATCAAAACAAGGACCAATGAAAAGCTTGTATCCGAATGCTGTGGCCAATGAAAATGCAGTTTTTCACGACGTTCCTGAACCCCAAACACCAGAACCACGACATTGATGCCACGTCAATGAACACGTTACTAATGGGTTCATAGCTAGAGCAGGCCTGATTAGTGTCATACTTTCCCCCCCCAGCTAAAACACCGGACTCCAATGATCATCTTCAGTTTAAAACGCAAATAAAGTTATCAGCTGTGTTTGCTAGGGGGGGGGGGGGGGCTCCGGCCTGGAGTTGCCCATCCCAGAGTTAGGCCTACAGGTATTTGGGTTAGAAACTAGACTATTAACATGGAACGTAAGTAAAAATTTCAGTTACAGAATGCTTACGAACATGGTCCCTCAAAAGTGATTTTAAATAATGTTCTGATTGAATTGAAGTACATAAGTCCTTACGACTCAAATGGAAGGACCACATTTTCTTTTAAACTACAGGTGACAAAGCAATGCAAGTCAAGGACAATCTGATATAGGACATTCTGGGTGTAAACTATATATAACTTAACATTTATGGAGCACACTCCCTCCAGCTAATCTTAATATTTGTTTTAAATACTTTATAGATGCTGCACTGTTGAAAGGAGAGCTGGCAAGCACATAATTATATATACTGTGGCGAGTTACACTATTCATAGGACTTATAAAATGTTGATTTGTGCAGAAATGGTGAAATTGACTGAATCAGTTGATAAATGTTTTATTGTTTCGTCAGGAGTGAGTCCAGGGAGATAATATCCAGATGTTTGAAACATAATTAACCATAGATCCATTTTACTGTCCTGGGTTTTACAGATTAGAATGTGCTACCCCCCAGTGGCAGGACTATGCCATAACCACCTGCTACAATTATAAATAGTAGGATTACAGGTGGATCACATTCAGATTGTCAAATATCATAATGGGAAAATGCCAAATAAGTATACAAAACAAACAAAAAGAGGGTAAATAATAATTTAACCAAGAGTTGTTTCACACAAATATTAAGTTAAACCTAGAAACACTATAAGGACAATACATTGTTTGCTGATTTTATTGTTCTGACTGAGCAACAATTTAAACAGTTGAACAATGATCGTCATAGTAACAACTAGTGCATCAACTACCCATAACAATTCTCCATTCCATGGTAAGCATGGTAACCATCCAAACAGGGATAACCTGTTCAGAAGTGTGTAACATTAACGTTTTGGACACAGAGCTGCAGCAGTGAGTGTATCATGCCATGTTCATGTGCTATCAGAATGACCAGAAACTCAGGTCTAAAAAAAAAAAAAAAAAAATATTTTGCTGTAAAACGTATGAAGTTAAACCGATCATATGGAACTTCCAAGTTGGATATTCCAGAGTTTCCTAAGTTCCGAGTAGCACGTGAATGCGGCATCACAGACGCGAGTCTGGAGGAGTGGGTTCTGCGTCCAAGTGCTGTTGCTGGGTTGGTTGCCGTGGCTGGGAGCGTAGTCAAGTGCTGAGGAAGGTGACGGCGGTGTCCCTCTCCTCCACCAGCTCGGCTGCCGTGGCGTCCATCTTGCCTCGGGAGAAGTCGTTGATGGCCAACCCGTCCACAATCTTCCACTGCTTGTCCTGAGGATAACAACGACAGGAGAATAATGTATATTGAATAATAGGCCAAAGTGATCAACTTCCCACTGCAATAGGTAGTTGGTCGTAGACTAAAGCACCTGTTTATAGTCAATAGAAGCAGAGCTCTCTGGTTAAGTGGTGATGACAGCTGATCTTTCGCCCAATAAGATAAGATCTTTAGCCAATAATTGGGCAAAAGATCAGAATTGTGCTTCCAATGTAAACGCAGCCTTAGTATGGAGGGGTGTAGAGTGCAGAGTGTCAGGGATCTGTCTCACCTTGATGTGAACAGGGAATGAGTAGATGAGGTCTTCAGCGACACCATAGGAGTTACTGCTGGAGTAGACACCCATGGAGACAAACTCTCCCTGCAAACACAAGAGGTCAGAGGTTAGGGCTGTGTTCAGGAACCATTAACCTAAAGACAGGCTGCACCACACTGTTCAGGAACCATTAACCTAAAGACAGGCTGCTCCACACTGTTCAGCAACCATTAACCTAAAGACAGGCTGCTCCACACTGTTCAGCAACCATTAACCTAAAGACAGGCTGCTCCACACTGCGTTCAGCAACCATTAACCTAAAGACAGGCTGCTCCACACTGCGTTCAGCAACCATTAACCTAAAGACAGGCTGCTCCACACTGCGTTCAGCAACCATTAACCTAAAGACAGGCTGCTCCACACTGTTCAGCAACCATTAACCTAAAGACAGGCTGCTCCACACTGTTCAGCAACCATTAACCTAAAGACAGGCTGCTCCACACTGCGTTCAGCAACCATTAACCTAAAGACAGGCTGCTCCACACTGTTCAGCAACCATTAACCTAAAGACAGGCTGCTCCCACTGTTCAGCAACCATTAACCTAAAGACAGGCTGCTCCACACTGTTCAGCAACCATTAACCTAAAGACAGGCTGCTCCACACTGTTCAGCAACCATTAACCTAAAGACAGGCTGCTCCACACTGTGTTCAGGAACCATTAACCTAAAGACAGGCTGCACCACGATTCTCCACCCTCTTCCCAAAGTGTGCAACTGCACACACCTCATAAATGTAACAACGGACTCCAGCCAAATATTACACCATCCATGACTGTCTGGAATTGTAGGAGTGCACATTCTGGGAGAAGGGTGAAGAATTGAGATTCATCCATACTTTAAACAGTAGAGTGCCCTATAGATTAGGAGTTATTAAATATAGCCTTAAAATGTTTACAATGAAGATTTGGGTAGGGTACACTAATCCTAAATCTGTATCTTAAAGCCACAGAATTGTCCCACTTAGCTGACCTCAGGAGTGCCTGACCAGATGTCCCTCATGTGATCACAGATAGCCTTGGCTGCAGACATGGCACTGGACAGCTTCCTGGCCGCGATAACCGCAGCACCCCTCTGCTGCACTGTCTGAGAGGGGGGGGGGAGGAGAGGGGGAAGAGGAGAGGGGGGGGGAAGAGGAGAGGGGGAAGAGGAGAGGGGGAAGAGGAGAGGGGGGAAGAGGGAGGAAGAGGAGAGGGGGAAGAGGAGAGGGAGGAAGAGGAGAGGGAGGAAGAGCGATGCCTTACAAAATATCTCATCCCTACTCCAATAGTCTTCTTCAGCCATCTCAAATCATCTTTCCAGGAATCCTCTCCCCTTATCAAAACACATGGAGAAGGTCAGAGGTCACTTTCCCTTGGACCATTTCCAATGAAAAGGGGGGGGGGGGGTTAAAGTTCACACAGCCAGATGAAAATGTGTTTTACAGTAGAGTAAACTCACAGAAATGAAGGCCCCTTTGAGCCAGTCATCGTCCTTAACAGCGTCGAAGCAGGCCAGGTCGCTGCCCGCCATGTTGACCTTGGTGTAGTAAAATAATGACATATTGTTAAATAATATTACACAGTGTAATGCCTTGCAGTGGTATAATAACACTTCATTATTACATTGTGATAAATTATATATCACCTTGCAGTGGTGGACGTCTGGGTACTGGGTGGACGAATGGTTGCCCCAGATGATCACGTTCTTTACCTGGGTGGCTGGCACGCCGCAGCGCATCGCAACCTGGGGGGGAGGGAGGCAAGAGAGCTGTGTAAGGATGATATTACCATCTATTAAGATAATTTACATTTTAAGTCATTTAGCAGACGCTCTTATCCAGAGCGACTTACAAATTGGTGAATTCACCTTCTGACATCAGTGGAACAGCCACTTTACAATAGTGCATCTAAATCATTTAAGGGGGGGTGAGAAGGATTGCTTTATCCTATCCTAGGTATTCCTTGAAGAGGTGGGGTTTCAGGTGTCTCCGGAAGGTGGTGATTGACACATAATCCACACACACTTTATTTGTTCCCCCCCCCAATGAAACTTAAAAACACCCACTACAGTTCAAGTACAGACAGACTCGGTCATCATCAGGGATTGGAGTAACTATTCGTTCAAGGGGTTCAAAGGAACAATAGCCACTTCTCCACACAGGTACCTGAGAGCGGGCTCGGTTGTGGTCCAGACGGGTGAGGCAGGAGAAGTTCTCCTTGGGGATGGACGGGGCAGACTTGGCTGCGATCAGACAGTTGGTGTTGGCTGGGTTACCGACCACCAGGACCTGACGGAGAGGCCATGTTATAAAACAGTCGTACACCACACACACAGAGCAAGCCAGAAAACACCATGGTGTTGGCTGGGTTACCGACCACCAGGACCTGACGGAGACAAGGAGAGGCCATGTTATAAAACAGTCATACACCACACACACAGAGCAAGCCAGAAAACACCATGGTGTTGGCTGGGTTACCGACCACCAGGACCTGATGGAGAGGCCATGTTATAAAACAGTCATACACCACACACACAGAGCAAGCCAGAAAACACCATGGTGTTGGCTGGGTTACCGACCACCAGGACCTGATGGCGAGGCCATGTTAGAAAACAGTCGTACACCACACACACAGAGCAAGCCAGAAAACACCATGGTGTTGGCTGCGTTACCGACCACCAGGACCTGACGGAGAGGCCATGTTATAAAACAGTCGTACACCACACACACAGAGCAAGCCAGAAAACACCATGGTGTTGGGGAGAATCTCCCCTTTCCACTGGGGTCAGTTTATAGCCCAAACGGTTCAGACACTACTAACAGAAGGTACAGACGAGTCCCGTCAGGCTTGTAGAACAAAACTGAGACCACCCATCATGTTCCTGAGAGTCTCATCGGAGAGTTTCCAAACAGTTGGGATGCTACAGCAGTTTGTGAGAAGACTTATTGTCAGAGTGCCTCATGGTCTGACAAACATGACTGCAGATGTGGAAGACTGCCATTGGCAGATTGAGATGCACCACACATTTTAACTTAACCTTTCTGAGAACGGGGGCAGTATTGAGTAGTTTGAATGAACAAGGTGCCCTATGTAAACTGCCTGTTACTGAGGCCCAGAAGGTAGGATATGCATGGTAGTATTGGATAGAAAACACTAAGGTTTCCAAAACTGTTAAAATAATAGTCTGAGTATAACAGAAGTGGTATGGCAGGTGAAAACCTGAGGAAAATCCATCCAGGAAATGCATTCATATTGAAGTGGCTGTTTTCCATTGAAAGCCTATCCACCATGTAAAAGACTTAGGACCCAGTTCACGATCTGTATGGCTTCCACTACATGTGGCCAGTCTTTAGGCATTATTCCAGGCTTTTACTTTGAAAAATAAGGGAGATACAGCACTTTCAATGAGGACAGTGGACATTTCTAGAGATGTGTCCTGCGCGTGACCGGGAGTGCGCCTTTGTTTTTCCTTTTCTATTGAAGAAGCTTTTGTCCGGTTGAAATATGGATTATTTATGACAAAAACAACCCGAGGATTGATTATAAACATCGTTTGACATTTAAGCTTTCATGGTACTTTTGATTTAGTCTGCTTGCTGTGACGGCGCTTTGTACCAATGGATTACTGAACAAAACACACCAACAAAACAGAGGTTTATGGACATAAAGAGGGACTTGTGAGTGTAACCATGTGAAGATCAAAAGGTAAGTGATTAATTTTATCGCTATTTCTGACTTGTGTAACTCCTCTACTTGGCTGGTAACTGTTAGTAATGATTTGTCTACTGGGCGCGGTTCTCAGATAATCACATGGTTTGCTTTCTCTGTAAAGCCTTTTTGAAATCTGACATCGTGGTTGGATTAACAAGAAGTTCATCTTTAAACCGATGTATAACACTTGTATGTTTAATGAATGTCTATAATGAGTATCGGTTTTTGAATTTGGCGCTCTGCAATTTCACTGGCTGTTGGCCAGGCTATCCCTAATAGTTAACAGCAGAGTAATGAGACGTTGAAGGCAACGTGAGACTAAGAGGTCATACCACGTGATTAGTCCATCGGTATATAGCCCACCCAATCTACCTACCTCATCCCCATACTGTTTTTATTTTATTTACTTTTCTGCTCTTTTGCACACCAGTATCTCTACCTGCACATGTTCATCTGATCATTTATCACTCGTGTTAATCTGCTAAATTGTAACTATTCGCTCCTTTGGCCTATTTATTGCCCACCTCCTCATGCCTTTTGCACACACTGTATATAGACTTTCTTTTTTCTACGGTGTCATTGCTTTGTTTATTGTGTTATTGGCTTGTTTATTGTTGACTCCATGTGTAACTCTGTTGTCTGTTCACACTGCTATGCTTTATCTTGGCCAGGTCGCAGTTGCAAATGAGAACTTGTTCTCAACTAGCCTACCTGGTTATATAAAGGTGAAAAATATATATAAATATATATGAATGTAATAAATGTATGAAGTCATAGTTTGCACTTTCAGTCCAACTTAAATGTTTTGTCCATTATCAATTTAATATAGCCATGTATTAGAGTGTCTGATTACCATGTAGTAAAAAAATATTTTAAAGTTACTTGAAACTGGAGTCACCTGTGAGTAGAGGGAAAATTCCAACGCCTCGCTGCCGGACGGGCAAGGTTGAAGGCGCCACGCTAGACAGTCAGGCAGCGTGTAAGGTTGAAGGCGCCACGCTAGACAGTCAGGCAGCGTGTAAGGTTGAAGGCGCCACGCTAGACAGTCAGGCAGCGTGTAAGGTTGAAGGCGCCACGCTAGACAGTCAGGCAGCGTGTAAGGTTGAAGACGCTCACGCTAGACAGTCAGGCAGCGTGTAAGGTTGAAAGTGTTCTATCATGGCAGTTTCAGCCTTGCACACTGCCTGAAGACAAGGTAAGTTTTTGCAACAAGGTCACTTGGGGAAGAAATGACAAGGGTGCAGGACAAGTGCCAGCACACACACACAAGCAGTCACACTCGTCAGTCTGACAGCCCAACACCTGTTGCTAGATCAGTGTCGAGGCCAAAAGGCCTCCTCACTACACACCCACAGTTCCACTGGCACTTAGTCGGGACAGTCCAGTCCTTGGCGGAGTTCCTACTCTCTACTATTAAAATGATTCATTATAATTCTTGTTTCCACCATATTCCTCACACCAGTCCATTTATTTTGTAAATCCATGAAGATGAGTGTCCAAGTGCACACTTGGGGAGCAGGAGAGAATCAGAATGTCTCCCTTGACTCCTGGGATGGAACCCAGCCAGACTGGATACAATGAGAGGCTTCTAGACAGAAGTGGACCAACTCCTGGGATGGAACCCAGACAGAAGTGGACCAACTCCTGGGATGGAACCCAGCCAGGGTGGATACAACGTTAAGCTTACAGACCAAAGCAGACCAGATAGGTGGGTTAGTGTTAAGACAGGCAGGCAGTTTGATTTTTTAAATCAAAACACACGCTCACAAAACAAACCCACAAACAACGCACACACACACCAATGGCATTCCAGGCCAGTCTTTCCATGGGAATTAAGAGCCCAACACGTGAACTGAATTTCAACAGCTCTGAGGTGCAGCATCACGAGTCCTCTCTAGGTCTAAGGACACATGGCTTACACTATACCACAAACACAGGGTACCTGCTAGTGTTGAGACAGCTAAGTCTGCATTGACATTTAGGGACACATTGACAGTCACCAGAGACCCCACACAAACAAACCCTGTCTGTTGGGCTCTGGCTATTATCTCACCTTGACAGTTTTCTTGGCATACTTCTCCAGCGCGGCCCCCTGGCTCTTGAAGATGGCCACGTTAGCCTTGAGCAGATCCTTCCTCTCCATACCCTCTCTCCTGGGCATGGAGCCCACCAGGATAGCAGCGTCCAGATCCTTAAAGGCAACCTCCTCCTTGTCCGTGGGGATGACCTCTGAAAACAGATGGAATAAACAGCGGCTTGTTCAGTCGGAATCAAATAGTCAGAAAAAAAGCAAGAAAAGGGAGGGACTATCTGAACGTGTTCTATAAAGACACTTGTAGGTTTCTTTCCTTGTCTGTGAGAATGACCTCTAGACGAATCAAAAATACAACAGACCAGGGTTGGTTCAATGGGCAGCACATGGACGACCAACAAACAGAAGGAAAAACAGGATAATAAAGACCACTTAATTGTTTAAGGTTTTACTACAGTGGTGTCTAATTAATCTCTACAGGCTCGGTGGGTCCCCTTACAGGACGGTTGAGCTAACATAGGCTAATCACATTAGCCTGAGGTTGTAAGTAACAAGAACATTTCCCAGGACAGACATATCTGTATTTGCAGAAAACTTCAAATCTTGTTAATCTAACTGCACTGTTCAATTTACAGTAGCTATTACTGAAATAATACCATGCTATTGTTTGAGAGCACATAGTTATGAACTTAAATGTATTAATAAACCAATTAGGCACATTTGGGCAGTCTTGATACAACATTTTGACCAGCAATGCAATGTTCATTGGATCAGTCTAAAACCTCACATGCACCGCAGCCATCTAGTGGCCAAAATCTAAATTGCACCTGGGCTGGAATAAAACATGGCCATTGTCTTGCATTTCAAAGATGGTACAAAAACAGCATGTTTTTTCTTTAGATTTGGTTAAAGATAATACAATGTGTTATATTCTCCTACATTAATTTGACATTTCCACAAACGTCAAAGTGTTTCCTTTCAAATGGTATCAAGAATACACCTATCCTTGCTTCAGGTCCTGAGCTACATGCAGTTCGATTTGAGAATGTAATTTTAGGCAAAAATAGAAACAAAAAGGGGGGGTAATTATGATCGAGGACAGCAGGAATTTGTTTTTTTAAGGAGTGCTTTATTAGGCTAAGTCCTTCAAGCACAATGTTTCAGACATGATCTCTTGACAATGAAAGTGGCCTCTATGGAGAAACAAAGGCGTGGGTTTGTTTTCCCATCACATTGTGTGGTTTTCCCTGTTTCAATCCCCATTTCGTCACAACACCTTACATCCTCATCAGCTCAGTCACACCGTTTTTGCTTTTACAGTTAGCTTCAGCGAACCCTGTATTAATCCCTTTGTCCTGCTACTGTTGTCTGTGGGACAGACTGTTGCCAGTTAACTGCTTTAAAGGGATACTGCGAGATTCTGGCAATTCTGAAAATCCCACCGATCTGGCAAACACCTTAAAAATATTTGAAAGAATTTAAAATAGTGCTTGAAGCCAGATCTGTTTGGGACACAGGGTCACCATACTACAGACACCCCCCCCCAACCCCACATTGAACATTGTCTTTGCAACACACCATACACAGAGAGAACATTGTCTTTGCAGCCCTGAGCATTAATACTGGGGCCTCACAGCCGAGGTGAGAACAAAGCAAGGACGCCACCCATTGACAACAGAAAAATACCAGTCACAATGGAGATGGAGATACTACTGGTGCCTCAACTAAAGCAAAGCCACGTCAGTCCAGTGAGTGTCGTCTGCCCCATGGTTTACCTCTGAGGAGTGGGAGGGCACAGTCCTGCAGCTCCATGCACACTCCATCCAGGACTGGCAACATGGGGGTGATGTCCAGCAAGATCAGGGTGATTGGCTGAGAGGAGAGACCATGAAATGACAGGAGTAGATAAATGAGTAGGATCTATTCATCTTTCCGTTGACTTACAGGCTGGTAGATTGCTAACTGAACAGATGTGTATGGTTCATATGATTACTACATTGACAACACTGCTTGTTATGACTATCTGAAGGGACTATGAACCTGCCAGTAGGCTGTATGCTAGTGGGTCTATTTCAGGCAATTCAAGGACATGAAAGCCTTGAGTGAAGCTTTGCAGGCTGTGTGACTGAAGGGGTAGTGTGTGATGCTGCATGTTGCCCATCAGTCATGATTTTTTATTTTATTTAACTGACACAGGAGGTATCTGACATGGCACCCTATATTGTGCACTCATTTTGACCAGAGCAAATAGGGTAAGTAGTGGACTATATTGGGAATAGGGTGTAATTTCAGACAATAGACAACCCCTAACAGGATCAGCTGGGATATTACGCAAGTCAAGCCAAAGCTTCTTCCTTCCCTCTACCTGATCTTTGCCGAACACATCTCCCTTGGCTATGCCAAACAACAAGGAGTAGGCAATCTGCCCAGCAGCGCCGGTCACCAGAACACGAACAGGTTCAGCAGACTGCAACACAAGACACAGAAACACAGATCTGGGTCCTATTCATTAGGGCACATTACACATAGGTTATTTAGACACGTATCCAGAGTGAATTAGCCTAAAACCTGTAGTAAAATGTTACAATGGAATACAAATGTATTTATTTTTGGACAAGTTCAGGTACTAAGTCCCCGTTTCAGTTAATTTTCTTCCATTTGTTGACAAAAGAACACAACCAAACACAGGGGCACATATTAAAATATTGGAGGTGAACCAGGCATTTGGGAAGTTTTACAATAATATCAATGCTATGTAATATCAATGAGCTTGTATAGGAAAAACAGTCAACAACAGTCAGGTAAAAAAATTAGGTGTACATGAAATGGGAATGAGGTGAGTGGGATACCTTTGAGGAATACTAGAGAGAACTGTATTAGAATTGTCTCCAACAATGATATTCCATATGGGATCCGTGACCGGACAATGTCGGAGTGGGGATTTATTAACTCACGAGGTAAGCCACGGTGAATTTAAAAATAGAACTCGCTCCTCGAGCCATCTGAGACGAGATATTTATAGCTACTGTAGAAAACTGTTACCATTCATTCAACCTTTTCCCTTTCACACAAATGTAGAGTCCAAAAACAAGCAATTGCATTGCTGGGGAGAAAGTCGCATGCAATAATTAGACAACTTACTTAGATAACGCTAGGCCACATTAACACATTCTGTCAATTTGACCTTGTCAAAGAAATGTAGCCACATGTGCATACTACACAGCTGTTAAAATTAGATTATACTAGAACGTGCCAAATTGACTGGCACATTGCCAACAAGGAATTATAGATTGTACTCCTTCCAACTGGTCTTTAAACATATCACAAGCAAAAATCATTTTACAAACATGTTTAAATTGCTAGAAAAGTTGGTTACCGGTAACTAACTAGTTACTGTATAAATTAGGTTTGCCATATTACTTGAAGCAAGCAAGCGTTGGTTGCTGGCAACAAGCGAACGAAAAGCCACCTCGCTGTCAGCGTACATACTATAGCATGTATGTGCATTTATCATTTCAGTAAAGCTAAAGTTCCGTAAACAAAGTTAATACAACTTTTGTTTGCTACTTACCATCTTTGTATGGTAACTTGGACTATTCTCCCACTGTTCTCGCAACAAGAGGTCACCCCTATTTCTTGAAATCAGAGTGATCACGAGGTGGCCAGTAAATCGTTTATAGGCATGCGCCGCAAAGCTGGTGGCTCTCGGGAAATGTAGTCGGAAATCCTTCAGCCAAAGACAGTAGTACCAAATATTTGTATAACTAACTCTCATTGTTCTATCTGTGATAGTACCAAAGACAGTACAGTACGCTGGGTTAGTTATACACATCTTTGACAGTGCAGTATGCTTCAGCTGTGTACGTTGACCTTTTTAAAGTTAATGAGGTTGACAGGGGAATAAATAACTACTTTACCCCTTATTCAGTACTAACATTTAAAGTCCCCTTTTATTTACTAATTACAAAAAGTCCCAAACTGTCTCTTGCATATTTGTATTTGATTGATTTATTCAGTTGAAATAAGGATACTTTAACTTCTGTTGAAAAGCTATCATTTGTATGTATATTTTTTATATAGCTCCACTGCTCGCCAAAGGTGTCGGAGCAAGTGATGCCAATTTAGCGACTTTGTTGTTAGATTGAGAGAGTTTTCATTCCCCTCTAACGGATTTTATTGGTAAAAAAGTATAACGACAAATGTAGCTACTTTTTAAGGCTGCCCCAGCGACTTTTTGATGATTTAGCTCCTTCCCTGTTTGTTTGCGTGTGTGTGTGTGAGTTCAGCTATGCGCCTCCGCCGGCTGCTGCGTGTGTCACTTGCGCCCCTTCTCCCACCTCTATGTCCTCGTCAGCCTCTCCGTCCTCTCCCCTCTGCAGCAGCGAGTTCATTGATTCAATCGGTTCCTTTGTTGTTAAATGACACCACAGCTCTCCAAGGGATAAATAATAAAAGCAAAACTAAATATATTTTAAATGATATACTTTAATCTGTTTGTTTTTCTTCTGTGCTTTTAATTAGTTCAAGTTTGTTCTCCTTGAAACATTCCATTTAGCAGTAGTGGTGAATGGATAAAATCCCTGAGGAAGCCAAGTCAGGAGAAAAACCCATATTACATGTGTTGTGATAATTAAGATAATTGTGTTGTGATAATTAAGATAATTGTGTTGTGATAATTAAGATAATTGTGTTGTGATAATTAAGATGATTGTGTTGTTATAATTAAGATAATTGTGTTGTGATAATTGTGTTGTTTTGTCTATAACCTGTTAGTTCATATCCCTTGCCACTCTGATATACAGGCCTAAAGGCCGAGACAATAAGAAGACACAGTGGCAGAATACATTCAACCACACCTTTGTTTCATCACAAAACCAGAGAGCGACATCTGTATGGTGAAGTACACAAACAAACAGTTGCGTGACCTACTACAGTATGGTAAAGCAAGTGAATGTTTACGACCGTTTTGGACTACTCAACAGCTATGGATTTAGAACCACGGAGAGTTACTGCAACAGGAGCTGCCCTCCACTATTCCAGCATCATTTCAACTTCAATATTTCAACATCCTCCTCTCTTTCATGACTCTGTCATACAGTACATGCTTTTAGTTTGTGTTGTCTACCTGGCTCAAATGTTTGCACGCTAGTCTAACTTCCTTTCACAGGAAATGATGTGCCAGGCCAGCTAGTTAACATTAGCCTACTCAGGGGCACAATGTATGCATTATGGTTAGATCAGAATCTCTGTTATAATCATTGGCCAGTACAGAGAATTAAGTAAAGCCACAACCAAATCCTTATCTCCATCCATGGCTAATTGAGGAAAGGGATGATTTTAGCTAGCTGGCTAGCCAACCGGAGGACAATGACACAATGAGATGCAACAATTAATTTTTTTTTTTCTGTAAATGAGTTTAGCTTGTGATTGGTGGGAAGCCAAATCTAAACTGGCTTCCCTTGACACCAGGTCCATTCAAGCTTACTCAGTTTACCTCAACGCTGACTGGCTTTATAAATATATATATATTTTTTAAGGCTACTCTTTTTGACGAGACAGATAGATGGCCTACACATACAGAGACAAAGGGGAACTGTTTCACTCGCTCGGATGCTTTTCCTGGAGGGATACATTCAGCGTCTAAGAAAATTGAAGGAAAATTATCAAACACAGACAGATGAAAGATACTTTAAAAAATATATATGATTATTTCTTGGTCAATTTCTTAGGGAAGCCTGACTTCCCTTGGCATCCATAAATACACACTACTGCTATTTAGTTTAACTTTTGAGAATGTATCATTGTATGAGAGACAGGGACAGCATAAGCCGAAAACAAATGTAACGTAATCTAGCGATTAATGGAGCAACCAACGGCTATGGGGAGGGAGGGAAGATGAGGAGGGAGGGAAGAGGAGGAGGGAGGGAAGAGGAGGAGGGAGGGAAGAGGAGGAGGGAGGGAAGAGGAGGAGGGAGGGAAGATGAGGGAGAGAAGAGGAGGAGGGAGGGAAGAGGAGGGAGAGAAGAGGAGGGAGTGGAGGAGGGAGGGAGAGAAGAGGAGGAGGGAGAGAAGAGGAGGGAGAGAAGAGGAGGAGGGAGGGAAGAGGAGGAGGGAGGGAAGAGGAGGAGGGAGGGAAGAGGAGGAAGGATGGAAGAGGAGGAGGGAGAGAAGAGGAGGAGGGAGGGAAGAGGAGGGAGAGAAGAGGAGGAGGGAGGGAAGAGGAGGAGGGAGGGAAGAGGAGGAAGGATGGAAGATGAGGAGGGAGAGAAGAGGAGGGAGAGAAGAGGAGGAGGGAGGGAAGAGGAGGAGGGAGGGAAGAGGAGGAGGGAGGGAAGAGGAGGAGGGATGGAAGAGGAGGAGGGAGAGAAGAGGAAGAGGGAGGGAAGAGGAGGAGGGAGGGAAGAGGAGGAGGGAGAGAAGAGGAGGGAGGGAAGAGGAGGAGGGAGGGAAGAGGAGGAGGGAGGGAAGATCAGGAGGGAGAGAAGAGGAGGAGGGAGAGAAGAGGAGGGAGAGAAGAGGAGGAGGGAGGGAAGAGGAGGAGGGAGGGAAGAGGAGGAGGATGGAAGAGGAGGAGGGAGAGAAGAGGAGGAGGGAGGGAAGAGGAGGAGGGAGGGAAGAGGAGGAAGGATGGAAGAGGAGGAGGGAGGGAAGAGGAGGAGGGAGGGAAGAGGAGGAGGGAGGGAAGAGGAGGAGGGAGGGAAGAGGAGGAAGGATGGAAGAGGAGGAGGGAGAGAAGAGGAGGAAGAGGAGGGAGGGAGAGAAGAGGAGGGAGGGAAGAGGAGGAGGGAGGGAAGAGGAGGAGGGAGGGAAGATGAGGAGGGAGGGAAGAGGAGGAGGGAGGGAGAAGAGGAGGGAGGGAAGAGGAGGAGGGAGGGAAGGGAGGGAGAGAAGAGGAGGGAGGGAGAGAAGAGGAGGAGGAGGGGAGGAGGGAGAGGAGGAGGGAGGGAAGAAGGAGGGAGGGAAGAGGAGGAGGGAGGGAAGAGGAGGGAGAGAAGAGGAGGAGGGAGGGAAGAGGAGGGGGAGGGAAGAGGAGGAGGGAGGGAAGAGGAGGAGGGAGGGAAGAGGAGGAAGGATGGAAGATGAGGAGGGAGAGAAGAGGAGGAGGGAGAGAGAGGAGGAGGAGGGAAGAGGAGGAGGGAGGGAAGAGGAGGAGGGATGGAAGAGGAGGAGGGAGAGAAGAGGAAGGAGGGAGGGAAGAGGAGGGAGGGAAGAGGAGGAGGGAGAGAAGAGGAGGGAGGGAAGAGGAGGAGGGAGGGAAGAGGAGGAGGGATGGAAGATCAGGAGGGAGAGAAGAGGAAGAGGGAGGGAAGAGGAGGGAGGGAAGAGGGAGGAGGGAGAGAAGAGGAGGGAGGGAAGAGGAGGAGGGAGGGAAGAGGAGGAGGGAGGGAAGATCAGGAGGGAGAGAGGGAGGAGGGAAGAAGAGGAGGGAGAGAAGAGGAGGAGGGAGGGAGGAGGAGGGAGGAAGAGGAGGAGGGAGGGAAGAGGAGGAGGGATGGAAGATCAGGAGGGAGAGAGAGGAGGAGGGAGGAGGAGGGAGAGAAGAGGAGGAGGGAGGGAAGAGGAGGAGGGAGGGAAGAGGAGGAGGGAGGGAAGAGGAGGAGGGAGGGAAGAGGAGGAAGGATGGAAAGAGGAGGGAGGGAAGAGGAGGAAGGATGGAAGAGGAGGAGGGAGGGAAGAGGAGGAGGGAGGGAAGAGGAGGAAGGATGGAAGAGGAGGAGGGAGAGAAAGGAGGAGGGAGGGAAGAGGAGGAGGGAGGGAAGAGGAGGAGGGAGGGAAGAGGAGGAAGGATGGAAGAGGAGGAGGGAGAGAAGAGGAGGGAGGGAAGAGGAGGAGGGAGGGAAGAGGAGGAGGGAGAGAAGAGGAGGGAGGGAGGGAAGAGGAGGAGGGAGGGAAGAGGAGGAGGGAGAGAAGAGGAGGAGGGAGGGAAGAGGAGGAGGGAGAGAAGAGGAGGGAGAGAAGAGGAGGAGGGAGAGAAGAGGAGGAGGGAGGGAAGAGGAGGAGGGAGGGAAGAGGAGGAGGGAGGGAAGATGAGGAGGGATGGAAGATCAGGAGGGAGAGAAGAGGAGGAGGGAGAGACGAGGAGGGAGAGAAGAGGAGGAGGGAGGGAAGAGGAGGAGGGAGGGAAGAGGAGGAGGGAGGGAAGAGGAGGAAGGATGGAAGAGGAGGAGGGAGGGAAGAGGAGGAAGGATGGAAGAGGAGGAGGGAGAGAAGAGGAGGAGGGAGGGAAGAGGAGGAGGGAGGGAAGAGGAGGAGGGAGGGAAGAGGAGGAGGGAGGGAAGAGGAGGAAGGATGGAAGAGGAGGAGGGAGAGAAGAGGAGGAGGGAGGGAGGGAAGAGGAGGGAGGGAAGAGGAGGAGGGAGAGAAGAGGAGGGAGGAAAGAGGAGGAGGGAGGGAAGAGGAGGAGGGAGGGAAGAGGAGGAAGGATGGAAGAGGAGGAGGGAGAGAAGAGGAGGAGGGAGGGAAGAGGAGGAGGGAGGGAAGAGGAGGAGGGAGGGAGGAGAGGAGGAGGGAGGGAAGAGGAGAAGGGAGAGAAGAGGAGGAGGGAGGGAAGAGGAGGAGGGAGGGAAGAGGAGGAGGGAGAGAAGAGGAGGGAGAGAAGAGGAAGAGGGAGGGAAGAGGAGGAGGGAGGGAAGAGGAGGAGGAGGGAGAGAAGAGGAGGAGGGATGGAAGAGGAGGAGGGAGAGAAGAGGAGGAGGGAGGGAAGAGGAGGAGGGAGAGAAGAGGAGGGAGAGAAGAGGAGGAGGGAGAGAAGAGGAGGAGGGAGGGAAGAGGAGGAGGGAGAGAAGAGGAGGAGGGAGAGAAGATGAGGAAGGAGGGAAGAGGAGGAGGGAGAGAAGGGGTTGAGGTGATAAGAGAGAGAAAGGTGCATGGGTATTGTGGAGGGAACGTTGTCGATAAGATGGCGGGCAGGAAAAAAGGAGAAAAGTGGAACATATGAGTAATATTATGAGTACATTTGATTTGAGTAAATATGGAGGGGAGAAATGCACAAACCTTCTGGAAGACCTGATGAAGGTGGAGGACAGAAAAAAGGGAGAAAAGTAGAATATGTTTTGATAGAATTTGGAATGGGGAATTACACAGAACTTCTGAAAGAGTTGCAGAAGGAAATCGATCGTGGCGACAGTGAGGATGAATTAACTGCGGTGGCAGGTGCGGTAAAGACCGCCGGGTTTGAGCCTCATGCAGACAAAGTGATGGAGAGAAGTTAGAGAAGCAACAGATGTGCTGGAATGAGATCAATATGTCTGACAGGTCTGATTATATAGATCGGGAGGATGAGGGTCAAGGATCTGAGAGGTCTGTAGTGGAAGGACATAGGAAGAGGAGAGATCGCGACACTGAAAGGAGTGGTGTGTATAGTATAGAAAGCTTAAAGAGGGCCAGTGTAGGGAGAAAGGATGAATTACCTGTGGTGGCAGGTGAGGTGAGGACGGCCGAGGTCGAGCCTTGTCCCAATGATGATAAAGATCATTTTGTCCCAGTGGGAGTGAGAGTTTTGGGTGGAGAAGAGGTTGGGGACTGTTGGGTTGGTGAAAGTGACTCAAAGTGGACATGTGTAGATTTTTTGAGTTTCTACTGTCCAGAAGGAGCGCGGCGCTCCACACCACACGACTAGGGTAAATAACTATGAATTGCTTTTCTCTCTGGAGCAAGGCACCATTGAAAGGAGTGAAACCTAGAGTGGCGTTAAGTGTTAGGAGGAGGAGTGGCGTTAGGAGGATCAAGTGGCGCCTAGAGTGGCGTTAGGAGGATCAACTGAGGTTTTGTGCGACCCAGACGCGGTGGAGAGCGTGGTGAAACAGAGAAGACACTGTCTGTCCTGCTAAGTTTTGATGCAGATGTCTTTAACAGGCAAAGTCAGGTTAGAATGTGTCAGTTATCCCGTGAGAGCTTTTGTCCCAAACCCATTACAGTGTTTTAGGTGCCGAGCTTATGATCATGTTGCAGCAGTGTGTAGGAGGGAGATTCCTAGTTGTGAGAAGTGTGCAGGAGAGCATGAGACAAAGCAATGTGTCGTATAGGTGGAAAAAGCTATGTGTATAAACTGTAGGAGTAGCCATGGTGCTGGAGATCAGAAGTGTCCGGTGAGAGAAAGACAGGTTGAGCAGGGTGCCTATCAAGGGTGTTATCAGAGAACATCTGAGAAAATAGGCATCATTGTGAGTGTGGCCGAGTGTTTTTTGGGACTCTGGGATTTTACAGCAGCGGCATTACAAGGAAACCTGTTGATGAATGCTCTGTCCTCACAGGCACCTGATCCTGTTTAGGGATGGGATTTGAACTGTGACTGATAGAGTGTTATGTTTTTGAAATATTTTGTTTGTATTTTGTATGATGTCAGGTCTCCCCTTCCCGTAATGGAATACTTTAAAAAATACCCTGTTCCGTAGATGGCGGCAATATTTCAATAGGGTTAGTCTGCCATAAAACCTTGAAGAAGAAGAAGAACCAATAGCTACTGTTATTTGACTTCAGAAGAGTAATAGGGTATGTTGGGTGTTGGTGTCCTGTCTTCACAGGCCGCTGGCATGGTGCAGGAGAAGATACAAAGTATAATGAATTCATATAATAGGCCAGTTGGGGGCGGTAATGCAACATATTGGATGCCAACCGACCTTAAACTCTGAAGAAGAAGCAGAAGACGAAGAAGAACAGCAGCTGCTGTCCTTGAAAAACAGTTGGCAACACTGGCCAGAGTTCAGGACGAAAATGAAAACGGTATCAGGGAGGAGGGTGGAGGGAGGAGGGAGGATGGTGGAGGGAGGAGGGAGGATGCTTCGGCGGAAGTGGAGTCCCTAGAGGAAGCAAGAACAAGCTGGTTGTCAGGAGTAGTGCAGTATTATCATAAGGAGATGAATACTTGGAAAATGGAGGAGGAAAGGAGAGAAAAAGAGAGGGAGAGGGGGTCTGGGAGGGAAGAAGAGTGTGAGAGGAGGTCTGGGAGGGAAGAAGAGGGTGAGAGGAGGTCTGGGAGGGAAGAAGAGAGGGAGAGGAGGTCTGGGAGGGAAGAAGAGGGTGAGAGGAGGTCTGGGAGGGAAGAAGAGAGGGAGAGGAGGTCTGGGAGGGAAGAAGAGAGGGAGAGGAGGTCTGGGAGGGAAGAAGAGAGGGAGAGGAGGTCTGGGAGGGAAGAAGAGGGTGAGAGGAGGTCTGGGAGGGAAGAAGAGTGTGAGTGGAGGTCTGGGAGGGAAGAAGAGGGTGAGAGGAGGTCTGAGAGGGAAGAAGAGGGTGAGAGGAGGTCTGGGAGGGAAGAAGAGGGTGAGAGGAGGTCTGGGAGGGAAGAAGAGAGGGAGAGGAGGTCTGGGAGGGAAGAAGAGGGTGAGAGGAGGTCTGGGAGGGAAGAAGAGGGTGAGAGGAGGTCTGGGAGGGAAGAAGAGAGGGAGAGGAGGTCTGGGAGGGAAGAAGAGGGTGAGAGGAGGTCTGGGAGGGAAGAAGAGGGTGAGAGGAGGTCTGGGAGGGAAGAAGAGAGGGAGAGGAGGTCTGGGAGGGAAGAACAGGGTGAGAGGAGGTCTGGGAGGGAAGAAGAGGGTGAGAGGAGGTATGGGAGGGAAGAAGAGGGTGAGAGGAGGTATGGGAGGGAAGAAGAGAGGGAGAGGAGGTCTGGGAGGGAAGAAGAGGGTGAGAGGAGGTCTGAGAGGGAAGAAGAGGGTGAGAGGAGGTCTGGGAGGGAAGAAGAGAGGGAGAGGAGGTCTGGGAGGGAAGAAGAGAGGGAGAGGAGGTCTGGGAGGGAAGAACAGGGTGAGAGGAGGTCTGGGAGGGAAGAAGAGGGTGAGAGGAAGTCTGGGAGGGAAGAAGAGAGGGAGAGGAGGTCTGGGAGGGAAGAAGAGAGGGAGAGGAGGTCTGGGAGGGAAGAAGAGGGTGAGAGGAGGTCTGGGAGGGAAGAACAGGGTGAGAGGAGGTCTGGGAGGGAAGAAGAGGGTGAGAGGAGGTCTGGGAGGGAAGAAGAGGGTGAGAGGAGGTCTGGGAGGGATGAAGAGGTGAGGTGAGTTTGAGTCGGATAAAAATGGTGGGAAAAGGGAGATGGTTTGTTAAAGAAGAATGGTAGAAAGTGTAAGCAGAGGGAGCTGAAGACAGGACAAGAAATTGAAATGAACGAGGGTGAAGTATTGGAGGTGGTAAGTGTGGTGAAGTTATCGTGGACCGAGCTATGCACCAAGGATCAGGAGAAAGATGAGTCTGTGACAGTAGAAGTGGAGTTTATGGAAAAAGTGGACTCTTGCCTTTTGGCTGATCCATTTGTGGTTCCACGGTGGGTGAAAAAAGGGTTGGGTCATGTGGAATCGGTGAGGGTAACCAGAAGAGTCGAGTGATAATTGTTTGTGTTTCTGTTGGTCAGAGGGAGAATCGGAATCAAATGAATGGGAAGCAAGAAAAGTGAATTGTTTTGTTCTCAAGAAAAGGGCACCAATGAAAGGAGGGATAACTGGGGAAGCAGTACATATAAAAGTTGACCAGCTGAGGGGAAATATTCCCGGTGTTTGTGATGCTCGCCATTTGATGTGACGCAGACAAGGTGACGAGTGGAGAAACAGAAGAGTCATTGTCTGTTCTTTTGAGTTTTGATGTTGAGTCTTTGCCCGACAATGGGAAGTTAGGATATATAAGTTATCCTGTACGATTGTTTGTACCGAGTACATTACATTGTTACAGGTGTCAAGCTTATGGGCATGTGGCAGCAGTGTGTAGGAGGGAGGGTCCAAGGTGTGTGAAATGTGCAGAAGGGCATGAGACAAAGGAATGTGTAGTATTGGGGAAAGTAGTGGAATGTGTTAATTGTCGGGTGCCCATGGGGCTGGGGATCAGAAATGTCCCGTGCGAGAGAGAGGCAGGTGGGGTTTCCAGGGTTAGAGTAGTGCAGAAGTTGTCATATGCTGAGGCAGTGAAGACAGTAGAGGAAGATGGATTAAGGGGGAGGAGTGGGGAGAGTAGTAGAGGTATACCAGTACAGAGGGACAGGACAAAACGTGATATAAGTTTCAGATTGAGATTGGATTTTTAGCATTTATAGTAATGGTTATCAACTGTACTGCAGGGATGGAACAGAAGTCGTAGAAAATGGAGGTTGTGGTGGCAGCTGTAGAGAGGTATTTGGGTGTGCAAGACCGGAAGAGTTACAGGGTGTGCTAAGTGGTGTTGTCCCATCCTTTCAGGATGATGGCATGAGGTAGGAATAAATACATGCAATTAGTGGAGTAGGGTGGTGTTAATTTATTTTATATCATTTTAAAATGAGTGAGTGTAGTGTTAGATGATAGGATATTTATTTAGTGCATTTTTATTTTTCAAGCAAAGTATAAGGGAGTACTCCAGTCTAGTAGGTGGCGGTAATGCAACAAATTGGATACCAACTGCCGTTAAACCTCATAGAAGAAGAAGAAGAAGAAGAAGAAGGAGGCCAGCGTTCCTTCCCGAGTGTCGCGAGAACAGACATCTAGATTTCACGTGGCCAGTTTAGCTGAAAATAAATGCATTATTATAAAAATGTTCCAAAATTGTTGTAACAAACAAGCCAAATTATGGGGAAAAGGCCAAAATACTAATGTGTAGATGACTTTCTCTTGGTACACGGAACCAGATAGCTAGCGTCGTTGCTTACAAGCTAAGCAGCTGTGCTCAGCTGAAAAGTTGAGGGTGAAGCTTGTGGTTGCCTAGAGACGGCACTGAAATCTCCTTTCCGCCCCAAAACACATACAGCTAGCGGTTTCTTTCTAGCAAGCTGGCTAAGCGGGCTTGGATGTTCGTTTGTGAAGATTTGTTTCATTTTTCTTTATATAAAACACGTCGGGAATTCCTTATAGCCTGGAAATATGTCTGCTTCACAAGCAGTCCATAGCGTACTGAATTTGTAGTTACAGATATCTAGAAAACAAGTTGCTGTTGTTAGCTAGTGTTTAGCTGTCTAGCCAGAACTTCAGTCTTCATGTTGTGATTTCATATCAGGGGAACATCGAATCTTCAGCATCATCACAGTGTAAGTTGATGCATGCATATATCAATAAACCTTTGAGACAACAGTGGCATTGTGTATATAGCTGCATTTGCATACAGTTTGCATGCACGTTTTAGCATAATCGAAAGCGAATAGTTGGTTTGTTTTAGCCTAAAAAAAAAAACAGATTCAAGAGAGCTGATTGAGGTTAGTGAGTAGCCTAAACAGCATTTTGCATTTTTTTGTGGTTTAAATTGAGTTGGCTTTTGACAGCTGGAAGGTGTGTGAGTGAGAGAGAGAATGTTGCCCATCCACCACACTCCACAAAGTCAATATTATGAAAGAGTGGATTAAACCAAACTAATGATGGAATTGAATTGGCCGGGAGTATTAGGATAAGGTCACCACAGATGAAAGGGGAAGTATCTTTGGTTTCACTATTCCTGCTCCTACAATTTAATGTCTTCACCAAAACGTATCATGGAGATTGTTGAATTCATTGGAATAGCCTTTTATTGATAATGTAGCGAATTTGGTAGGTAGCGCCGACCGGGACTTGAACCTGTGTCCAATGACTGTCAAGCCAACACCTCAACCATTACGCAAAGAGGTGAACCTCTTGACTAGGTTGGTGTTGGGTTAAGGTCGCTACATTGTACATTAACCCTTCCTTTGGGAAAGCGTGATCCCACGCTTCTCTGTACCATGCCCCTCACATGTACATGCCTCTCCGATGGCTATCCCACTTCTGACACCAATGTAGGGAATTCTGGGGGTAATCCTGACCAGATCTCGAACACGGGTCCAGAGACTGTCAAGCCAACACCTTAACCGTTACGCAAAGAGGTTCAAATGTCTTGACGAGGTCGCTAGGTGTTGGGTTAAGAACGCAACAAGAATACATTCAAACATCTTGATGTATGCCTTCACTTGGATCCTTCCTGTGTCTTTCCATTTCACCATTTTGTTTTGATTGTATGGAGACTGAGAGGACCCTGTATAGTACTGTGTGTGTGTGTGTGTGTGTGTGTGTGTGGTGCACAGATAGTATCTCAGTCTCTGTCAGCCGATCCTAGTGATGAATATTATAGTACCCTCATTACAGGGTCATTACATCAGTTGGACAAAGGGACCAGAGTTGTAGGTTACAACCTTAGTCTTCTGCGCCTCTACATGCAGAAGTGACTTTACACAGCAGTTTAGGAGAATTAACGCAGCAGGTTAGGAGAATTAACGTAGC
The DNA here is from genome assembly GCF_036934945.1 of Oncorhynchus masou masou. NCBI lineage: Eukaryota > Metazoa > Chordata > Actinopteri > Salmoniformes > Salmonidae > Oncorhynchus > Oncorhynchus masou. The sequence goes on from NC_088235.1 coordinate 3,259,937, forward strand.
AGGTTAGGAGAATTAACGTAGCAGGTTAGGAGAATTAACGCAGCAGGTTAGGAGAATTAACGCAGCAGGTTAGGAGAATTAACGCAGCAGGTTAGGAGAATTAACGCAGCAGGTTAGGAGAATTAACGCAGCAGGTTAGGAGAATTAACATAGCAGGTTAGGAGAATTAACGCAGCAGGTTAGGAGAATTAACGCAGCAGGTTAGGAGAATTAAAGTAGCAGGTTAGGAGAATTAACGTAGCAGGTTAGGAGAATTAACGCAGCAGGTTAGGAGAATTAACGCAGCAGGTTAGGATAATTAGCGCAGCAGGTTAGGAGAATTAACGCAGCAGGTTAGGAGAATTAACGCAGCAGGTTAGGAGAATTAACGCAGCAGGTTAGGAGAATTAACGTAGCAGGTTAGGAGAATTAACGCAGCAGGTTAGGAGAATTAACGCAGCAGGTTAGGAGAATTAACGCAGCAGGTTAGGAGAATTAACGCAGCAGGTTAGGGGAATTAACGCAGCAGGTTAGGAGAATTAACGCAGCAGGTTAGGAGAATTAACGCAGCAGGTTAGGAGAATTAACGCAGCAGGTTAGGAGAATTAACGCAGCAGGTTAGGGGAATTAACGCAGCAGGTTAGGAGAATTAACGTAGCAGGTTAGGAGTATTAACGCAGCAGGTTAGGATAATTAGCGCAGCAGGTTAGGAGAATTAGCGCAGCACCAATTTGTAAGTCGCTCTGGATAAGAGCGTCTGCTAAATGACTTAAATGTAAATGTAGGAGAATTAACGCAGCAGGTTAGGAGAATTAACGTAGCAGGTTAGGAGAATTAACGCAGCAGGTTAGGAGAATTAACGTAGCAGGTTAGGAGAATTAACGCAGCAGGTTAGGAGAATTAACGCAGCAGGTTAGGAGAATTAGCGCAGCAGGTTAGGAAAATTAACGCAGCAGGTTAGGAGAATTAACGCAGCAGGTTAGGAGAATTAACGCAGCAGGTTAGGAGAATTAACGCAGCAGGTTAGGAGAATTAGCGCAGCAGGTTAGGAGAATTAGGTTAATAGGAAAAGGTTAGGGAATGCAAACATTCTCCCCGACAAGGCCGGTGACACTTTGCTTCTTGAATGTCTAATATTTAGATAAGTTGACTGCTGCCATGCACATTTTGGGACTGTATCAACTGTGGATTAAGGGACAGATTGAAATGTACAGAGTGGAGGGAAAGGGGAAGGGTCATGTAATTAATGAAACGTCAATATGTCTCAGTGTTTTTTAACGAGTTGCTTATTAGACTATATATGAATGTGTTCCCGATGCCGCCCCTCATCTCTGGTTCTCTGCGGGCGTGCTATATCAATTACACCTATAGGCTATTTAGTGTGGTCTCAAATCAAATGATCCAGAGCCCACACTAGGCTATGAAGTTCATGCTCAGTGAAGCACAGAGCAAAGTTATATTTCCAAGATAGCTGCTGGGATGGTGTGAATAAAACTAGGCTGCATTACACACTGCAAAGGATATTCCAACCCTGAGCCCCGGCCTGTTCTGCTCTTGCTGATAAAGGTTCTTCCGTGTGCTGCCTACCCAGGCCGTGTAGGGCTACGGTGGCAGTTCAGGAGGAGAGGGAAAGGTTTTTTCCGCAAATAATCTTTGATTAGTGTCCCAAAAAATGTGCAACTACAAGCCTATAGCCTATGCTCTGTTCAGTTTGAGAAGGAGAGTGTGAAGATGAGGAGGACCAGAGGTCAACTACTAGCCTATAGCCTACGCTCTGTTCAGTTTGAGAAGGAGAGTGTGAAGATGAGGAGGACCAGAGGTCAACTACTAGCCTATAGCCTACGCTCTGTTCAGTTTGAGAAGGAGAGTGTGAAGATGAGGAGGAGAGAGTGAAGATGAGGAGGAGAGTGTGAAGATGAGAAGGAGAGTGTGAAGATGAGGAGGAGAGTGTGAAGATGAGAAGGAGAGTGTGAAGATGAGGAGGACCAGAGGTCAACTACTAGCCTATAGCCTACGCTCTGTTCAGTTTGAGCAGGAGAGTGTGAAGATGAGAAGGAGAGTGTGAAGATGAGGAGGACCAGAGGTCAACTACTAGCCTATAGCCTACGCTCTGTTCAGTTTGAGAAGGAGAGTGTGAAGATGAGGAGGACCAGAGGTCAACTACTAGCCTATAGCCTACGCTCTGTTCAGTTTGAGAAGGAGAGTGTGAAGATGAGGAGGAGAGAGTGAAGATGAGGAGAGTGTGAAGATGAGAAGGAGAGTGTGAAGATGAGGAGGAGAGTGTGAAGATGAGAAGGAGAGTGTGAAGATGAGGAGGACCAGAGGTCAACTACTAGCCTATAGCCTACGCTCTGTTCAGTTTGAGCAGGAGAGTGTGAAGATGAGAAGGAGAGTGTGAAGATGAGGAGGACCAGAGGTCAACTACTAGCCTATAGCCTACGCTCTGTTCAGTTTGAGAAGGAGAGTGTGAAGATGAGGAGGACCAGAGGTCAACTACTAGCCTATAGCCTACGCTCTGTTCAGTTTGAGCAGGAGAGTGTGAAGATGAGAAGGAGAGTGTGAAGATGAGGAGGACCAGAGGTCAACTACTAGCCTATAGCCTACGCTCTGTTCAGTTTGAGAAGGAGAGTGTGAAGATGAGGAGGACCAGAGGTCAACTACTAGCCTATAGCCTACGCTCTGTTCAGTTTGAGCAGGAGAGTGTGAAGATGAGAAGGAGAGTGTGAAGATGAGGAGGACCAGAGGTCAACTACTAGCCTATAGCCTACGTTCTGTTCAGTTTGAGAAGGAGAGTGTGAAGATGAGGAGGACCAGAGGTCAACTACTAGCCTATAGCCTACGCTCTGTTCAGTTTGAGAAGGAGAGTGTGAAGATGAGGAGGAGAGAGTGAAGATGAGGAGGAGAGTGTGAAGATGAGAAGGAGAGTGTGAAGATGAGGAGGAGAGTGTGAAGATGAGAAGGAGAGTGTGAAGATGAGGAGGACCAGAGGTCAACTACTAGCCTATAGCCTACGTTCTGTTCAGTTTGAGAAGGAGAGTGTGAAGATGAGGAGGACCAGAGGTCAACTACTAGCCTATAGCCTACGCTCTGTTCAGTTTGAGAAGGAGAGTGTGAAGATGAGGAGGAGAGAGTGAAGATGAGGAGGAGAGTGTGAAGATGAGAAGGAGAGTGTGAAGATGAGGAGGAGAGTGTGAAGATGAGAAGGAGAGTGTGAAGATGAGGAGGACCAGAGGTCAACTACTAGCCTATAGCCTACGTTCTGTTCAGTTTGAGAAGGAGAGTGTGAAGATGAGGAGGACCAGAGGTCAACTACTAGCCTATAGCCTACGCTCTGTTCAGTTTGAGAAGGAGAGTGTGAAGATGAGGAGGACCAGAGGTCAACTACTAGCCTATAGCCTACGCTCTGTTCAGTTTGAGAAGGAGAGTGTGAAGATGAGGAGGACCAGAGGTCAACTACTAGCCTATAGCCTACGCTCTGTTCAGTTTGAGAAGGAGAGTGTGAAGATGAGGAGGACCAGAGGTCAACTACTAGCCTATAGCCTACGCTCTGTTCAGTTTGAGAAGGAGAGTGTGAAGATGAGGAGGACCAGAGGTCAACTACTAGCCTATAGCCTACGCTCTGTTCAGTTTGAGAAGGAGAGTGTGAAGATGAGGAGGACCAGAGGTCAACTACTAGCCTATAGCCTACGCTCTGTTCAGTTTGAGAAGGAGAGTGTGAAGATGAGGACCAGAGGTCAACTACTAGCTTATAGCCTACGCTCTGTTCAGTTTGAGAAGGAGAGTGTGAAGATGAGGAGGACCAGAGGTCAACTACTAGCCTATAGCCTACGCTCTGTTCAGTTTGAGAAGGAGAGTGTGAAGATGAGGACCAGAGGTCAACTACTAGCCTATAGCCTACGCTCTGTTCAGTTTGAGAAGGAGAGTGTGAAGATGAGGAGGAGAGCGTGAAAATGGGGTGGGAAGGTAGGAGTAGGGCACAGTGACCCTACAGTCAAGATAGCTAGCATCCTCCACAGTACCTTCTCTACTATTTAGCCAGCCCGGACAGAAGCACAAAACAATCTATAATATATATAACAAGTCATCATTACTTATCTATTCCTGTTTACAGTGTCAGTTTCAACCAGGCACTGACGTTATCCACCTAAGAAACTCTGATAAGCAGATGTGGGAGCAGCTGACCCGTAATAATGTTCACGCTGTGAGGATATTTACAGCATGTGTTATAAGAATTTTAAAAAAACAGTCAATCATAATCATCGATTGTGATCTATTTCACACTGTGAGATTTTCTACATGACAGAGGGCAGACTATAGCTACCAGTCTTATCTCCCTCTCAGCCCAGATAGCCTAGCGTTCCATAAACCGTCCCGATAGCAGCGCAACCAGTCTTCCACACACACCACGGCTGCATCCCAAATGGCACCCTATTCCCTATATAGTGCACTACTTTTGACCAGGGCCCTATATAGTGGACTACTTTTGATCAGGACCCATAGGGTGCCATTTTGAGACTCATTCGAAAAACTATCTACATCCCCCATGGCTGATTTATATCACCATCGCTGTCCTGACAGACATCGTAGACATCACCAGCATTATCACTGATTTGATTTATATTACCATCGCTGTCCTGACAGACATCGTAGACATTATCAGCATTATCACTGATCTGATTTATATTACCATCGCTGTCCTGACAGACATCGTAGACATCATTAGCATTATCACTGATCTGATTTATATCACCATCGCTGTCCTGCCAGACATCGTAGACATCATTATTACTGATCTGCATCTCAACTAGAGGTCGACCGATTAATCGGAATGGCTGATTAATTAGGTCCGATTTCAAGTTTTCATAACGATCGGGAATCTGTATTTTTGGGCGACGATTTTTTTATTTATTATTATTATTATTATTTTATACCTTTATTTTACTAGGCAAGTCAGTTAAGAACACATTCTTATTTTCAATGACGGCCTTAGGAACGGTGGGTTAACTGCCTCGTTCAGGGGCAGAACAACAGATTTTCACCTTGTCAGCTCGGGGGCTCCAATCTTGCAACCTTACAGTTAACTCGTCCAACCCAATAACGACCTGCCTCTCTCTCGTTGCACTCCACAAGGAGCCTGCCTGTTACACGAATGCAGTAATCCAAGGTAAGTTGCTGGCTAGCATTAAATTTATCTTATAAAAAACAATCAATCATAATCACTAGTTAACTACACATGGTTGATGATATTACTAGATATTATCTAGCGTGTCCTGCGTTGCATATAATCTGACTGAGCATAAAAGTATCAAAATATCTGACTGAGCGGTGGTAGGCAGAAGTAGGCGCGTAAACATTCATTCAAACAGCACTTTAGTGCGTTTTGCCAACAGCTCTTCGTTGTGCGTCAAGCATTGCGCTGTTTATGACTTCAAGCCTATCAACTCCCGAGATGAGGCTGGTGTAAAGTTCAAGGGGGCCGAATACTTTCGCAAGGCACTGTAGAGGGAAATAGTCCAATAATTCCTATAATAACTACAACCTAAAACTTCTTACCTGGGAATATTGAAGACTCATGTTAAAAGGAACCACCAGTGTTCATATGTTCTCATGTTCTGAGCAAGGAACTTAAACGTTAGCTTTCTTACATGGCACATATTGCACTTTTACGTTCTTCTCCAACACTTTGTTTTTGCATTATTTAAACCAAATTAAACATGTTTCATTATTTACTTGAGGCTAAATTGATTTTATTGATGTATTATATTAAGTTAAAATAAGTGTTCATTCAGTATTGGTTGTAATTGTCATTATTACAAATACATTTTTTTTAAATCGTCCGATTAATCGGTATCTGCTTTTTGGTCCTCCAATAATCGGTATCGGCGTTGAAAAATCATAATCGGTCGACCTCTAATCTCAACAATGTAACGCATTCCGTCGTCACATTCTCTTGAATTGGATGAGGTATTAGATGGAAGATGACCTAGGAAGAGGACCAGGATCAGAGCCTGTATCCACGAAGAGGTGATCTAGGATCTGTTTTCTTTTAGATCATAATGAATAAGACTATGGACAGCCAGGGGTGGGACCTGATCCTAGATCAGCACTCGGACTTGAAGCTTTTTAAATACAGGCCCTGGACCAGGCACTATTTGATCCACTAATGCAGTGCAGACAGTGACAGACAGTGGCTCAATTGTTTGGTATAGATTAGGTTATCTATGTGTCCCCTATTATTGACTGGTAGACAAATGCAGTAACCTCATGAGAACAGTAGATGTCAGTGTTGGACTGTGTTGTTGTGCTTGCTTGTTGCTGGGTTTGGCCTGCAGGGCTGGGTAACTCCAGTCCTCCGGGCCTGATTGGGTGTCACACTTTCCCTCCATCCTAGTAAACAGATCTGATTTAAACTAATTACATTCTAAACTGAAGATCATGATTAATTGATTATTGGAGTCAGGTGTGTTAGCTGGGACTGGGGCAAAACGGTGACACCAATCAGGCCCCTGAGGACTGGAGTTGCCCAGGCCTGCTGGCTATGTATGGTGTATTTACAGCCTAGTCTGAGTACACAGCATGAGGAAAAGTCATGAATAATCTATTTTCTAAAATAGTGTGGCATTCACAACTGTCTTCACCAGGTTTCCCTAAGCTGAGAACATTCTGTGTCGAGATAGTTTTGGAGTCTGTGAGATTGTTTGTTAGACTATATTTGTAGCCTAGTATAGGGTCCCCCACTGGCGGTTCTATTTGTTGAACATAAAAGACTAAAAACACAAGTCCACTCCCAGGTGATTTAAACATTTGGAAATCTGTTCCAAGTTGTTCTGCCGGTCAGTTTGCAGTCCACTAATTATTTGTAATAATGTTCCGGCTCCCTGACCATCTGCTCAAGAAAGAATCGTCCCGTGGCTGAATGAGGAAAATGACTGTTTTTAGACTATAAATGGTCTTCATCAGGCTTCCCTTAGCTGAGAACAGCATAGTCTGTGAAAGCTTGAATGCATTTTCCCTATAATTTGCGGTAGCCAAGATCCGTACCTCACCCTAACTCGTCTGTATGCAAGAGGCCTACTCTTAACTGAAGTAACCCCTGCACATTGCTGAGTTGATCACACCTAAATGGCTTTTAACCAGAAGTAGGCTTCAGTTCCCTTTGAGCTGTTGTGATTGTTCCGTGGTGCATTTAAGACATGTCTGCAGGGTTCTAAGTGTGTCCTCTGCTCGCTCATTAACTCAAAACCCAAGCAGGTTTGAATCAACTTGGTGCCAAGTGTCAGTTTGCACCAAACACTCACTTAGACTGCATCCCAGATCTGCAGGAGACTGAGGGTATGTCCAGAGTGACACCCTATTCCCTATTCCCTAAACCCTAGAGCTACAGGAAACTGAGAGTATGTTCCAAATAGCACCCTAGTCAAAAGTAGTGCACTTTATGGTGCCATTTGGGATGCAAAAAAATAAATCAAGAAGACAACCCCAGGCATTCTGTTAGAGAAGCTGCCGGTCTCCGCACACATGCACACATACACACGTACACACACACACACACACACACACGCACACACGCAGGCTCTTGGCAGAGGTACAGGCCAATTCATACTGAATAATAATAACACACACCTCATTTTCACTTCAGAAGTGTGTTCCCCCTAGCAACCTCCCCCCTCTATCCTTCTCTTTCTTTCTTTCTTTCTTTCTTTCTTTCTTTCTTTCTTTCTTTCTTTCTTTCTTTCTTTCTTTCTTTCTTTCTTTCTTTCTTCGTCTCTCCACCTCTCTTCACCTCTCTTTCTTTCTGTCACTCTGTCTCTTTCACACAATTCAATTCAATGGTTGTCGTGGGAAACATATGTTTACCTTGCCGAAGTAAGTGGACTAATGTGTAAATAGTTGAAGCATGAAAGTTAAAATAAACAGATACATATAGGTTGTATTTACAATGGTGTTTGTTCTTCACTGGTTGACCTTTTCTTGTGTCAACAGGTCACACATCTTGCTGCTGTGATGTCACACTGTGGTATTTCACCCAGTAGATATGGGAGTTTATCAAGATTGGATCTGTGTAATCTGAGGGAAATATGTCTCTCTAATATGGTCATACGTTGGGCAGGAGGTTAGGAAGTGCAGCTCAGTTTTGTGGGCAGTGAGCACATAGCCGATCTTCTCTTGAGAGCCAAGTCTGCCGATGGCGGCTCTCTCAATAGCAAGTCTATGCTCACTGAGTCTGTACATAGTTAAAGTTTTCCTTCAATTTGGCTCAGTCACGGTGGTCAGGTATTCGGCCACTGTGTTGTCTATGTTTAGGGCCAAATAACATTCCAGTTCCCGCTGTTTTTTGTTAATTACTTGACATAATTGGAAAGAATCATCTTTTTGTTTACTGATGATTTGGTTGTGAGTAGAGTCCCTGTACCAGCTGGCAGAGGGGACTCAGAGGGGACTCTTCTAGGTTCCAGGCTCTTCCAGGTTCATCTCTCTGTAGGTGACGGCTTTGTTATGGAAGATTTGGTAATCACTTATGTTTAGGTGGTTGTAGAATTTAACAGCTCTTTTCTGGATTTTGTTAATTAGCTGGAATAGTCCTAGTTCTTCTCTGCGTGCATTATTGAGGTTTTTCCGTTGTACACTGAGGATGTTTTTGCAGAATTTTGCATGTAGAGTCTCAATTTGGTGTTTGTCCCATTTTGTGAATTCTTGGTTGGCGAGTGGACCCCTGATCTCACAACCATAAAGGGCAATGAGTTTTATGACTAATTCAAGTATTTTTTGCCAGATCCTATTTGGTATGTCAAATTTTATGTTCCTTTTGATGGCTTTGAAGGCCCTTCTTGCCTTGTCTCTCAGATCGTTCACATCTTTGTGGAAGTTACCTGTGGTGCTATGTACAGCTGCAGTGATCGGTTAACTGTTCAGATAGATAAGTTGGTGAGGGAAATAAAAGTCTCCAACTTCAGCGATTTTTGCAATTCGTTCCAGTCACTGGCAGCAGACAACTGGAAGGAAAGGCGGCCAAATGAGGTGTTGGCTTTGGGGATGATCAGTGAGATACACCTGCTGGAACGTGTGGGTGTAGTTATCGTGACCAGTGAACTGAGATAAGGCGGAGCTTTACCTAGCATAGATTTACAGATGACCTGGAACCAGTGGGTCTGGCAACGAATACGTAGCGAGGGCCAATACATGTACTAGTACATTAACATTGCTCTGTTCAAGTAGGCTGGGATTTTGCTGTGATCTGATAGGGGTGTCAGTGGGCTGACTGTGAACGCTCTGACTGTGAACGCCCTGACTGTGAACGCTCTGACTGTGAACGCTCTGACTGTGAACGCTCTGACTGTGAACGCTCTGACTGTGAACGCGTTTAGGTCGCCACATACTAGTACATGTCCCTGAGTCTGGAATGATTCTCTCTCTCTCTCTGTCTCTCTCATTAACCTCTCTCTCGCTCTCTCTACCACTCTCTCTCTCTCTCATTAGCCTCTCTCGCTCTCTCTACCACTATCTTACTTACTCTGTCTGTCTGTCTGTCTGTCTGTCTGTCTGTCTGTCTGTCTGTCTGTCTGTCTGTCTGTCTGTCTGTCTGTCTCTGTCTCTCTCTCTCTCTCTCTCTCTCTCTCTCTCTCTCTCTCTCTCTCTCTCTCTCTTTCTCTCTCTCTCTCTCTCTCTCTCTCTCTCTCTCTCTCTCTCTCTCTCTCTCTACCTCTCCCTTTCTGTCTCTCTACCTCTCCCTTTCTGTCTCCCTCTCTCTCGCTCTCATTAGACTCTCTCTACCACTCCCTCTCCCTCTCTCTCTCTCTCGCTCTCTCTACCACTCTCTTACTCTCTCTCTCTCCATTTCTGTCACTCCCTCTCCATCACTCTCTCTACCACTCTCTGTCTCTCTCTCCCTGTCTTTCTCTCCCTCCGGTGTTTGCACAAGCAAATGGGCCGTGAAACAGGTAACGGAATCGAAGCACATTTGTTTCATTGGGTCGTTGATTGATGGGAGCATGATGTCTTCCTTTCCTCAACAAACGTCTGTCTTGTTTCCTTCCGGAACATAACATCCATATCAGTTCCCATTCAACACTAATACAGACTATTAGTTCTAGAAAGTTCTTTCATCTCGGGGTGTGTCCCAAATGGCACCCTACCATACATATTCCCTCTGGACCCTGGTCAAAAGTAGTGCACTATGTAGGGGATAGGGTGCTATTTGGGATGCAGTGTAGGTCCTTGGCATGCAGTGTAGGTCCTTGGCATGTGTCACTCCAAGGCTCAGCAGCTTCTTCCTGCCAACACAAGAGGGCGCCAGACAGCCACAAGTCCAAGATGTTTCCGTTGTATCTTTCCAGCTGCTCGTTTCCCTTGCCCTCTGTGTTTTTGACACTCCCGACACAAACAACACTTCTTTTTTTCTAAAGGCAGCAGAGGATAACGGAAAATGTGACAACAACGTGTTGTGATGTGGCAGCAGGCAGCGCCTCATGTCGACTTAAAGGCATTTATTTTTATTTTTCTCCCGTTTCATCGTCGTTATTGTTGTGGGTTTAACAACGAAAATCAAGCAAGTACCCCACTCAACATGTGTCTCCCAAATGTCACCATATTCCCTACATAGTGCACTACTTTTAAGTCCACGAGACCTGGTCAAAAGTAGTGCACAACGTAGGAATAGTGTGCCCTTTGTGACTCAAAGCAACGTCACTCCACCACCACCTTTTCATTAGCCCAAATCCATCCAACTGGACAGTCAGGTCAGAGATTCAGGGGGCTGTTGGGTCTCGTCTGGCGTTCACACCTCCTTGCACAGCCATAAAGGGCCACAGGGTCCTGCCGAGTGTTTGTCGCCGAAGTGTTGTGTGTGTGTGTGTGTGTGTGAGTGTGTAAGGAATGGTTTCCCCCACAACAAGACAGCGGTTTAGATGAAGGGCCATTTTGACTACTGCCCTGGGTCACACCACAGATCATAGCCAGGATAGTTTGGGTTGCTGTGCCAACGGGATAGGCCCGACCCGTAGTCCTGGCAGCGGGAAACCTGTGTACACGTGCAGGAGGGGAGGACAGGGAGGAAGGTAAGGAGGAAAGACGAGGTGGCCACTCGGTGTCACGTGTCAGAGAAACGGGGGCTTGTGGTTTTCACCAGGACGGACGGACGGACGCACACACACACACGCACGCACACACACAAGGCCTATACACAGACACACACAACACACAGCTTTCTGCAGAGATATGACATGTTCCTACTACTCTCTCTCACACATACCACACACACCACACACACACAGACGCACGGCCTAACCCAATGAAGCAGCAACTCACATGGCTGATCCAGGTTAGAGGCTGTGTGTGTGTGTGTGTGTGTGTGTGTGTGTGTGTGTGTGTGTGTTCTCACACAATAGCCTGAGAGGGTGAAGTGTAGATTGTGTGTGTTGATCAGGGCAGGGTGAGTCAGTGTGACGGTGATGATGACTTAAGCCGTCTACATCTCCAGTGGAATTACTCATAGAACCTATTCCCTACATAGTGCACTACTCTCAAAGTCATGCCAAATGGCACCCTATTCCCTACATAGTGCACTACTCTTAAAGTCATGCCAAATGGCACGCTATTCCCTACATAGTGCACTACTCTTAAAGTCATGCCAAATGGCACGCTATTCCCTACATAGTGCACTACTCTTAAAGTCATGCCAAATGGCACCCTATTCCCTACATAGTGCACTACTCTCAAAGTCATGCCAAATGGCACCCTATTCCCTACATAGTGCACTACTCTTAAAGTCATGCCAAATGGCACCCTATTCCCTACATAGTGCACTACTCTCAAAGTCATGCCAAATGGCACCCTATTCCCTACATAGTGCACTACTCTCAAAGTCATGCCAAATGGCACCCTATTCCCTACATAGTGCACTACTCTCAAAGTCATGCCAAATGGCAACCTATTCCCTTTCAAAAGTAGTGCACCGTATAGGGAATAGGGTCCCCTTTGGGATGCACCCAGAGCCACCATCACAGCAGTGGAGACAGACGAGACCCTGAGAGAAGTTGTCGTTTTGAGACATTGATGTTATTAAGTATGATGTTCACAAGTTGTTGTAGTCAAATGCTGATTGTATGTATTGACAACGGACACATCTGTTTGTCCCATAAGCCCAACTATCAGGGTTAACCATAAGCCCAACTATCAGGGTTAACCATAAGCCCAACTAACAGGGTTAACCATAAGCCCAACTAACAGGGTTAACCATAAGCCCAACTAACAGGGTTAACCATAAGCCCAACTAACAGGGTTAACCATAAGCCCAACTAACAGGGTTAACCATAAGCCCAACTAACAGGGTTAACCATAAGCCCAACTATCAGGGTTAACCATAAACACAGTGGAATATACATTTACCTAAAATGGCCGCGCTTCTTGAAGTTGCCAAAAGTCCTTCAGCCCAGAGCCCGTCGACCGATAATTTATTTACCCTCCACATAACACAACGGTTTTCTCAACCGATGTTCTCGGTGCTTTTGGTCGTACGCGCTCAAGTGGCTATTGCACAGTCTTCTAATAAAGGTGACTAAATGTACAGATGGTTAACAGGCTGGAGGAAAAGCTCCATGAAATCACAAACACACAGCGGGTCTCTGGGGAGCTGAACAGGCCAGAACCTCCCAAATGGAGCCCTATTCCCTGTAGAGTGCACTACTTCTGACCAGGACCTAAAGGGAATAGGGTGCTATTTGAGACTCTGATATAGACTATACGTGGTGAAGGAAAAGGGACATTGTCTAAGACTTAGTGGGGGTACGGTACGCTCCGACGGCAGACTGGCATAAACCTGTGGAAAATCAGGTTTGGAATGGGTGGGCCTTAAAGCTGCTCCACAATGAAGGAGAGGGTCAGATCTAGAGGTCTGGAGGAAGAAGGAAACAATATGGTGTCTCTTATGTGGCCTGGAAAGGGACAGACTGTTAGGTTATGGTGATTTACAAAGAATAGATTCCTAAAAGATTTGTGTACGCAATAGCATGCATCTAATTTTGGGTTTAGGCTAATTTCTGATTACTTGTTCAAAGTTGATAGAATATGTTCCAGATTTGTCACAATATATTATAATTATTATAAATTACACCTTTATTTATGAGAATGAGGGAGTCCTCATTCCCATAATGCAGCACAACATTACAAATTACAAAATAAAGAATTACTGACAGACACAATCTGACCAATCAGAGGCTCATTATGAGATATCCTGACTGACAAGCCAGGGCAGGACCTGCCAAGACAGGACCTGACAATACAGGACAGGACAGGACCTGACAAGACAGGACCCGACAAGACAGGACCTGACAAAGACGGGACCTGACAAGACAAGACAGGACCCGACAAGACAGAACCCGACAAGACAAGACAGGACCTGCCAAGACAGAACAGGACAGGACCTGACAAGACAGGACCCGACAAGACAGGATCTGCCAAGATTGAACAGGACAGGACCTGACAAGACAGGACCTGACAAGACAGTACCTGACAAAGACGGGACCTGACAAGACAAGACAGGACCCGACAAGACAAGACAGGACCTGCCAAGACAGAACAGGACAGGACCTGACAAGACAGGACCTGACAAGACAGGACCCGACAAGACAGGACCCGACAAAGACGGGACCTGACAAGACAGGACCTGACAAGACAAGACAGGACCTGCCAAGACAAGACAGGACCTGACAAGACAGGACCTGACAAGACAGGACAGGACCTGACAAGACAGGACAGGACCTGACAAGGCGAGGCAGGACAGGACAGGACCTGACAAGACAGGACCTGACAAGACAGGGCAGGACAGGACCTGACAAGACAGGACCCGACAAGACAGGACCTGACAAGACAGGACAGGACAGGACCTGACAAGCCAGGACAGGACAGGACCTGACAAGCCAGGGCAGGACCTGACAAGACAAGACAGGACCTGACAAGCCAGGACAGGACCTGACAAGACAGAGCAAGACCTGACAAGACAGAGCAAGACCTGATAAGACAAGACAGGACCTGACATGACAGGGCAGGACAGGACCTGACAAGCCAGGACAGGACCTGACAAGCCAGGACAGGACCTGACAAGAGAGGGCAGGACCTGACAAGACAGGACCTGACAAGACAAGACAGGACCTGACAAGACAAGACAGGACCTGACAAGACAAGACAGGACCTGACAAGACAGGGCAGGACTTGACAAGACAGGACCTGACAAGACAGGGCAGGACCTGACAAGACAGGGCAGGGCAGGACCTGACAAGCCAGGGCAGGACCTAGCAAAGACCTGCACCACTACCATTGTCTGGAGAAGTTTTCTCTGCTAGAAGTCTGTGAGTGTGAGTTGTAGTAGGGTGGACGCAGGCCATGGCATTGCTTGGAGTGCTGAAGCTTTGTGCCCGCTGAGGAGGGTTGTTGGACGTGTGTGTGTTTACACATGGCTGGGCACTTGGACCTTCCGTCAGATGGACGGCCGCCAGGTGTGTGTCTGTGTGTGTCGCTCTGGAGGGTGGACGCGTTTCAGACCTCTGCAGCTTCTCAGGCTGAGAGATGAAAGGGCTAAAAGAGGTACCTGGTCCGTCTCAGGTAGAGAGGGGAAAGGGCTAAAAGAGGTACCTGGTCCGTCTAAGGTAGAGAGTGAACGGGCTAAAAGAGATACCTGGTCCATTTCAGGTAGAGAGGGGAAAGGGCTAAAAGAGGTACCTGGCCCGTCTCAGGTAGAGAGGTGAAAGGGCTAAAAGAGGTACCTGGTCCGTCTCAGGTAGAGAGGTGAACGGGCTAAAAGAGGTACCTGGTCCGTCTCAGGTAGAGAGGGGAAAGGGCTAAAAGAGGTACCTGGTCCGTCTAAGGTAGAGAGGTGAACGGGCTAAAAGAGATACCTGGTCCGTCTCAGGTAGAGAGGGGAAAGGGCTAAAAGAGGTACCTGGTCCGTCTCAGGTAGAGAGGTGAACGGGCTAAAAGAGGTACTTGGTCCGTCTCAGGTAGAGAGGGGAAAGGGCTAAAAGAGGTACCTGGTCCGTCTCAGGCTGAGAGGTGAAAGGGCTAAAAGAGGTACCTGGTCCGTCTCAGGTAGAGAGGGGAAAGGGCTAGAAGAGGTACCTGGTCCGTCTCAGACTGAGAGGTGAAAGGGCTAAAAGAGATACCTGGTCCGTCTCAGGTAGAGAGGGGAACGGGCTAGAAGAGGTACCTGGTCCGTCTCAGGTAGTGAGGTGAAAGGGCTAAAAGAGGTACCTGGTCCGTCTCAGGTAGAGAGGGGAAAGGGCTAAAAGAGATACCTGGTCCGTCTCAGGTAGAGAGGGGAACGGGCTAGAAGAGGTACCTGGTCCGTCTCAGGTAGAGAGTTGAAAGGGCTAAAAGAGGTACCTGGTCCGTCTCAGGTAGAGAGTTGAAAGGGCTAAAAGATATACCTGGTCCGTCTCAGGTAGAGAGGGGAACGGGCTAGAAGAGGTACCTGGTCCGTCTCAGGCTGAGAGGGGAAATGGCTAAAAGAGGTACCTGGTCCGTCTCAGGTAGAGAGGGGAAAGGGCTAGAAGAGGTACCTGGTCCGTCTCAGGTAGAGAGTTGAAAGGGCTAAAAGATATACCTGGTCCGTCTCAGGTAGAGAGGGGAACGGGCTAGAAGAGGTACCTGGTCCGTCTCAGGTAGAGAGGGGAACGGGCTAAAAGAGGTACCTGGTCCGTCTCAGGCTGAGAGGGGAAATGGCTAAAAGAGGTACCTGGTCCGTCTCAGGTAGAGAGGTGAAATGACATATCATTATATTATATTAGCGATACATAGGCAGGAATGGAAATTCATAATATACACTCATTCCCATGACCAGGAAAGAGAGAAGTCTGTCAGCTTCTTCACATTGCATTCTGACATTATGCTACTTGTTTAACAGCAACCAGAAACAGATTAGGTAGATCTGTAATTTTCATGACAGAGTTTCTACTGAAACGTTCCTTTCTACTTTAGAATCGACCTCCGTTTCCTGGGTTACTTGAGGCCGAGGAGAGAGGTGAGGTAGATTCCTCAGTGAGTACCTTTCTGTTAGCCTGCTTCAACATGTTGTTTTGCAGAGTCTGTCGTGAACCATGGCTTTAAGGTTCGATCATTCATTACAGTAGACCTGTTATTCTGTCGGGTTTGTTGTCTCATGACGCAATTGTTGGAACCAAGTCCAGGCAACCGCCGGTCCATGACAATAACTTTACATCTTATTCTCCTACCTGGTAACGATCCTTAGTAATGTCAGTTTATTCTCCTACCTGGTAACGATCCTTAGTAATGTCAGTTTATTCTCCTACCTGGTAACGATCCTTAGTAATGTCAGTTTATTCTCCTACCTGGTAACGATCCTTAGTAATATCAGTTTATTCTCCTACCTGGTAACAATGCCTGCTTAACCCGGAAGCCAGCCTGGTACACCTGGTAACCGTGTCAATGTGCATGGCGCCCGGCCCGCCACAGGAGTCGCAAGAGTGAGATGGGACAAGAGCATCCCAGCCGGCCAAACCCTCCCCTAACCCAGACGACGCTGGGCCAAACCCTCCCCTAACCCAGACGACGCTGGGCCAAACCCTCCCCTAACCCAGACGATGCTGGGCCAAACCCTCCCCTAACGACGCTGGGCCAAACCCTCCCCTAACCCAGACGACGCTGGGCCAAACCCTCCCCTAACCCAGACGATGCTGGGCCAAACCCTACCCTAACGACGCTGGGCCAAACCCTCCCCTAACCCAGACGACCCTGGGCCAATTGTACGCCACCTCACTGAGGGTCAGGCCCCCCTCTACATGATGTGTCAGTCTCTAGAACTGAGGGTCAGGCCCTCCTCTACATGATGTGTCAGTCTCTAGAACTGAGGGTCAGGCCCCCCTCTACATGATGTTTAGTCTCTAGAACAGAGGGTCTGAGATCCGTCTACATGATGTCAGTCACTAGAACGGAGGGGCTGAGGTCCGTCTACATGATGTGCAGTCTGTAGAACAGAGGGTCTGAGATCCGTCTACATGATGTTTAGTCTCTAGAACAGAGGGTCTGAGTCCGTCTACATGATGTGCAGTCTGTAGAACAGAGGGTCTGAGATCCGTCTACATAATGTTTAGTCTCTAGAACAGAGGGTCTGAGTCCGTCTACATGATGTTTAGTCTCTAGAACAGAGGGTCTGAGTCCGTCTACATGATGTTTAGTCTCTAGAACAGAGGGTCTGAGATCCGTCTACATGATGTGTCAATCAATCAAATGTATTTATATAGCCCTTCGTACATCAGCTGATGTCACAAAGTGCTGTACAGAAACCCAGCCTGAAACCCCAAACAGCAAGCAATACAGGAGTAGAAGCGTTCACTAGAACAGAGGGTCTGAGGTCCGTCTACATGATGTCAGTCTCTAGAACGGAGGGGCTGAGGTCCGTCTACATGATGTCAGTCTCTAGAACAGAGGGTCTGAGGTCCGTCTACATGATGTCAGTCTCTAGAACGGAGGGTCTGAGGTCCGTCTACATGATGTCAGTCTCTAGAAAGGAGGGTCTGAGGTCCGTCTACATGATGTCAGTCTCTAGAACGGAGGGTCTGAGGTCCGTCTACATGATGTCAGTCTCTAGAAAGGAGGGTCTGAGGTCCGTCTACATGATGTCAGTCTCTAGAACGGAGGGTCTGAGGTCCGTCTACATGATGTCAGTCTCTAGAACAGAGGGTCTGAGGTCCGTCTACATGATGTCAGTCTCTAGAACAGAGGGTCTGAGGTCCGTCTACATGATGTCAGTCTCTAGAACAGAGGGTCTGAGGTCCGTCTACATGATGTCAGTCTCTAGAACGGAGGGTCTGAGGTCCGTCTACATGATGTCAGTCTCTAGAACAGAGGGTCTGAGGTCCGTCTACATGATGTCAGTCTCTAGAAAGGAGGGTCTGAGGTCCGTCTACATGATGTCAGTCTCTAGAACGGAGGGTCTGAGGTCCGTCTACATGATGTCAGTCTCTAGAACAGAGGGTCTGAGGTCCGTTCTGATGATGTGTCAGTCTCTAGAACAGAGGGTCTGAGGTCCGTCAACATGATGTCAGTCTCTAGAACGGAGGGTCTGAGGTCCGTTCTGATGATGTCAGTCACTAGAACGGAAGGTCAAAACCACTGCCATACATCGCCATGGCTACAGTGTCACACACACACACAAAGACACACATTGAAGGTGTCTGGGCAGTGACAGGAGGACAGACAGGATGTTACCGTGGTAATAATGCAGCTGGGGAGTCTGGGATCTGGGAACACAGATCCTGACCTTTCTGTCCCACAGGGTCTGTACCACACACACAAGTAAACACACATACACACACACCCACCCCCCGGAGTAGAGACACACACACACACAAACCTTTAACTGGTGTGTGTTTGTTTGTGTCACAGGCCATGGAGAAAAGCCTTAACCGTGTGTGTGTGTGTGTGTGTGTGTGTGTGTGTGTGTGTGTGTGTGAGGTTGACGGTTGAGGGGCGAACAACGGGCAGCAGTAAATCCAAGAACAGAAACAAAGACACGGTCTTTGTGACACATGTCACCTTTAATCCCTGACAGAGGACACTGAGGGGACATCTCTGGGAGTGTGTGAGTCCTTTTTTAATCTGTGCAGCCGCCAGCAGTGTTGATGTTTTGGAAATACTTCCTCTTCACGTGTCGATGACCAGAGCTTTGGGGTCTCTGTTCTCTCCTCTCCTCTCGTTTCCTCTTATCTTATCTCCTCTCCTCTCTCTTCTCCTCTCCTCTCTCTTCTCCTCTCCTCTCCTCTCCTCTCTCCTCGTTTCCTCTTATCTCTTATCTCCTCTCCTCTCTTCTCCTCTCCTCTCGTTTCCTCTTATCTTCTCCTCTCGTTTCCTCTTATCTCCTCTCTCCTCTCCTTTCTCTTCTCCTCTCCTCTCATTTCCTCTTATCTCCTCTCCTCTTGTTTCCTCTCCTCTCCTCTTGTTTCCTCTCATCTCCTCTTGTTTCCTCTCATCTCCTCTTGTTTCCTCTCATCTCTTGTTTCCTCTCATCTCCTCTTGTTTCCTCTCATCTCCTCTTGTTTCCTCTCCTCTCATTTTCTCTCCTCTCATCTCCTCTCCTCTCATTTCCTCTCCTCTCATTTCCTCTCCTCTCATCTCCTTTCCCCCTCTCTTCTATCCTCCTTACTCCCTCCATTACCTCCTCTAATGATGTTTGCTGATGTGCTCAGGGAGCCTGAGAGTCAGTGTACACACACAGATACCCGGAGAATGGTGGCTCATATGATGCTGAAAGTAAAACCCTGATCTCTCTGTGTGTGTTTGTGAAGAACACAGTGTGTGTGTGTGTGAAGAACACAGTGTGTGTTTAATTTTGTTTGCTGTGATTGATTGATTAGACAGATTAGACAGACCCTCAGAAACAGGATGTAGAGAGACAATGATATATAGGCCCAGCTGTTTAGCGCAAATAACCCCAGAAGTTCAAATAACCAAATACTTTGAAATTGAGCCTTGTTATGCTGGAAGGAAAAGTGTTAGCGTAGGAGTACTGATCTAGGATCAGGTCACACCCGTCCATATGTCATATTCAATATGATCTGAAAGGCTTAACTGATCTGAGATCAGCTCTTCTACGCTGAGACACTTTATGAAGACAGGCCCTGAGCGGTGTTGAGAGTATACCTCACTATTGTACTATGTTGCATGTCAAATGGTACCCCTATTCCCTACGTAGTGCACTACTCTTGACCAGGGTACACAGGGCTCTGAAATAGTGAGTAGGGAGCCATTTGGGAACACGCCTGGTGTATTGTAATAGGTGAAGTGCACTGGAGGCCTCAGGGTCCAACAGAACCACTCTACACATTCTCTCTCTCTCGTCCTCCTATTCACTTCCTCTTGTCTGAACTCCTCAACTCCTCACCTCCTCATGCCCTCCCTCCATTCCTGTCACCGTGACAACAATCACACCAGATTCCTCCGCCTCCATCTTTTCTACAGTTGTCTTTTTCTTTCTTTCGTTCGCTCTCTGACACACACACACACACACACACACACATATACACGCACGCACACACACACACACACACACACATATACACGCACGCACACACACGCACACACATATACACGCACGCACGCACACACACACACACACACACACACGCACGCACGCACGCACACACACTCAAACGTCACTCAACAACCAACCTCACCCTGCGGCCGCGTCACTCATTTGCTCAAGCATAATTTTCTCTCTGACATGTCCTGTATGTAAACACACACACACACACACATCTCCTCACCTGAACGGTATTACCTTTTAGCTGGTTCTGCTTGTCCATCAATTCTATTCTTTAACCGTTGACGGTTGAATTGTCTCCCGGGGACGTGTGTGTGGTTTCACCAATGTGCTTGGCGCCACTCTGTCCCTCCCCACACCCTCTCGCTTCTAATGGGACAATTGAGGACACAAGTAGTGTGTGTGTGTGTGTGTGTGTGTGTGTGTGTGTGTGTGTGGTGCCAGACCTCGCAGCACTTCCCTGGCTCTGAAGTGTTTTGTCCTGAGCCTGGACTTGACTTCAGCCCCTCTGCTCTTCCTGTCTCTCCCCCCTTTTACTCTCTTCCTGTCTCTCCCCCCTTTTACTCTCTTCCTGTCTCTCTCCCCCCTTTTACTCTCTTCCTGTCTCTCTCCCCTTTTACTCTCTTCCTGTCTCTCCCCCTTTTACTCTCTTCCTGTCCCTCCCCCTTTTACTCTCTTCCTGTCCCTCCCCCTTTTACTCTCTTCCTGTCCCTCCCCTTTTACTCTCTTCCTGTCTCTCTCCTTTTACTCTCTTCCTGTCTCTCTCCCTCTCTTACTCTCTTCCTGTCTCTCTCCCCCTCTTACTCTCTTCCTGTCTCTCTCCCCCTCTTACTCTCTTCCTGTCTCTCCCCCCTTTTACTCTCTTCCTGTCTCTCCCCCCTTTTACTCTCTTCTTGTCTATCTCCCCCTTTTACTCTCTTCCTGTCTCTCTCCCCCTTTTACTCTCTTCCTGTCTCTCTCCCCCTTTTACTCTCTTCCTGTCTCTCTCCCCCTTTTACTCTCCCTTTTACTCTCTTCTTGTCTATCTCCCCATTTTACTCTCTTCCTGTCTCTCTCCCCCTTTTACTCTCCTCCTGTCTCTCTCCCCCCTTTTACTCTCCCTTTTACTCTCTTCCTGTCTCTCGCCCCCCTGTTAATCTCTTCCTGTCTCTCGAAGGGCTGGGATGAGAGAGCGAGAAGGGCTGGGATGAGGGAGCGAGAAGGGCTGGGATGAGGCAGAGAGAAGGGCTGGGATGAGGGAGAGAGAAGGGCTGGGATGAGGGAGAGAGAAGGGCTGGGATGAGGGAGAGAGAAGGGCTGGGATGAGGGAGCGAGAAGGGCTGGGATGAGGGAGAGAGAAGGGCTGGGATGAGGGAGAGAGAAGGGCTGGGATGAGGGAGAGAAGGGCTGGGATGAGGGAGAGAGAAGGGCTGGGATGAGGGAGAGAGAAGGGCTGGGATGAGGGAGAGAGAAGGGCTGGGATGAGGGAGCGAGAAGGGAAGGGGTGAGGGAGAGAGAAGGGCTGGGATGAGGGAGAGAGAAGGGCTGGGATGAGGGAGAGAGAAGGGCTGGGATGAGGGAGCGAGAAGGGCTGGGATGAGGGAGAGAGAAGGGCTGGGATGAGGAGAGAGAAGGGCTGGGATGAGGGAGAGAGAAGGGCTGGGATGAGGGAGAGAGAAGGGCTGGGATGAGGGAGAGAGAAGGGCTGGGATGAGGGAGAGAGAAGGGCTGGGATGAGGCAGAGAGAAGGGCTGGGATGAGGCAGAGAGAAGGGCTGGGATGAGGGGAGCGAGAAGGGCTGGGATGAGGGAGAGAGAAGGGCTGGGATGAGGGGAGCGAGAAGGGCTGGGATGAGGGAGCGAGAAGGGCTGGGATGAGGGGAGAGAGAAGGGCTGGGATGAGGGAGAGAGAAGGGCTGGGATGAGGGAGAGAGAAGGGCTGGGATGAGGGAGAGAGAAGGGCTGGGATGAGGGGAGAGAGAAGGGCTGGGATGAGGGAGAGAGAAGGGCTGGGATGAGGGAGAGAGAAGGGCTGGGATGAGGCAGAGAGAAGGGCTGGGATGAGGGAGAGAGAAGGGCTGGGATGAGGGAGCGAGAAGGGCTGGGATGAGGGAGAGAGAAGGGCTGGGATGAGGGGAGCAGAGTACTGTAAGCATAGACGTTGAATTAAGATTGCAAATTGGGGTCAAGGGTACAGTATGAGGTCGAGGCTTTTTCTTTGCCTGAAAGGAGAGAGAAATAGGAGTTCACATCAACCATGGTGTTTAAAGCCTCTTTTTAGTTTTGTCATGTAGAAAGAAGTTGGTATAAAATAACCATATTATTACCTTGTTATCTGTGTTATTGTGTTAGTTAGCGACATAGAAACCTCACATTTTCAGCACGTTTTCATAGAAATACAACATCTAGCGAAAAGCACATCCCAGAATGTTTGTAGAGATACTGACGGAGATGCACTGAGTGGACAAAACATTAGGAACACCCGCTCTCTCCATCACGTAGACTGATACGCTCCCTTACTGATGTCACCTGTTAAATCCACTTCAGTCAGTGTGTCTGAGGGGGAGGAGACGGGTTAAACAAGGATTTAATTAAGCCTTGAGACAGAGGATGAGTGGGCAAGAAAAAAGATTGAGGTGCCTTCGAACGGGGTATGTTAGTAGGGGTCAGGCACACCGGTTTGTGTCAAGAACTGCAACGCTGCTGGGTTTTTCAGTTTCCTGTGTGCATCAAGAATGGTCCACCACCCAAAGGACATCCAGCCAACTTGACACAACTGTGGGAAACATTGGAGTCAACATGGTCCAGCATCCCTGTGGAACGCTTCCAACACCTTGTAGAGTCCATGTCCCGACGAACTGAGGCTGTTCTGAAGGCAACTCAGTAAAAGGAAGGCGTTCTTAATGTTTTGTACACTGTGTACATGCTGCCAACAGTATAAACCTGATAATCAACGTTTCCACAACGCAGAGCTTTCTTTTTTTAGTTGTGTGTTTTTTCTAGCAACACATAGAAAAAGGAGAGGTAGAATGGACATGAGGATGCTGGAAAGACGTGTCCACCTGACTGTGGTGTTCTTCATTAGTGTCTGTTTACAGCAGGTTGGTGTCTGACATTTCAGCTGGAATCAAGTTCTATGCCTTCTATTTCTATGGACATGTACACTTCTATATGCCCATAGGAGTGATCTCTCACCTCTCCACTCGTCCATAGTGGATGATCCCCCCCCCCCCTCTTGAATCCATGGTGTCTGACAGTGTTGATGACCCCCCCCTCTTGAATCCATGGTGTCTGACAGTGTTGATGACCCCCCCTCCCCCTCTCTTGAATCCATGGTGTCTGACAGTGTTGATGACCCCCCCTCTTGAATCCATGGTGTCTGACAGTGTTGAGGTTACCACGGCAATGCTCCTCTCCAACTCAACACACAGCGTTTCCTGTTTCAGTCTTATCATCAACGCTCCGGGCAGCCAGCCTCCACTCTCCCATGATGCATTGTTCTGGGTCCATCACCTATATTTGGAGTCCACCTCTTCTCTCTCTCTTCTCTTTCTCTCCCAAACGGTTTCATTTGTTTTGCCTATTTATTCAGGTGTTCCAAATGGCGCCCTATATAGGGCCCTGGTCAACATTAGTGCACTATATAGGGAATAGGGTGCCAGCTCTGGTCAACAGTAGTGCACAATATAGGGAATAGGGTGCTAGCTCTGGGCTAAAGTAGTGCACTATATAGGGAATAGGGTGCCAGCTCTGGGCTAAAGTAGTGCACTATATAGGGAATAGGGTGCTAGCTCTGGTCAACAGTAGTGCACAATATAGGGAATAGGGTGCTAGCTCTGGTCAACAGTAGTGCACAATATAGGGAATAGGGTGCTAGCTCTGGGCTAAAGTAGTGCACTATATAGGGAATAGGGTGCTAGCTCTGGTCAACAGTAGTGCACTATATAGGGAATAGGGTGCCAGCTCTGGTCAACAGTAGTGCACAATATAGGGAATAGGGTGCTAGCTCTGGGCTAAAGTAGTGCACTATATAGGGAATAGGGTGCCAGCTCTGGGCTAAAGTAGTGCACTATATAGGGAATAGGGTGCTAGCTCTGGTCAACAGTAGTGCACAATATAGGGAATAGGGTGCTAGCTCTGGTCAACAGTAGTGCACAATATAGGGAATAGGGTGCTAGCTCTGGGCTAAAGTAGTGCACTATATAGGGAATAGGGTGCTAGCTCTGGTCAACAGTAGTGCACTATATAGGGAATAGGGTGCCAGCTCTGGTCAACAGTAGTGCACAATATAGGGAATAGGGTGCTAGCTCTGGGCTAAAGTAGTGCACTATATAGGGAATAGGGTGCCAGCTCTGGGCTAAAGTAGTGCACTATATAGGGAATAGGGTGCTAGCTCTGGTCAACAGTAGTGCACAATATAGGGAATAGGGTGCTAGCTCTGGGCTAAAGTAGTGCACTATATAGGGAATAGGGTGCTAGCTCTGGTCAACAGTAGTGCACAATATAGGGAATAGGGTGCTAGCTCTGGTCAACAGTAGTGCACAATATAGGGAATAGGGTGCTAGCTCTGGTCAACAGTAGTGCACAATATAGGGAATAGGGTGCTAGCTCTGGGCTAAAGTAGTGCACTATATAGGGAATAGGGTGCCAGCTCTGGGCTAAAGTAGTGCACTATATAGGGAATAGGGTGCTAGCTCTGGTCAACAGTAGTGCACAATATAGGGAATAGGGTGCTAGCTCTGGTCAACAGTAGTGCACTATATAGGGAATAGGGTGCCAGCTCTGGGCTAAAGTAGTGCACTATATAGGGAATAGGGTGCTAGCTCTGGTCAACAGTAGTGCACAATATAGGGAATAGGGTGCTAGCTCTGGTCAACAGTAGTGCACAATATAGGGAATAGGGTGCTAGCTCTGGGCTAAAGTAGTGCACTATATAGGGAATAGGGTGCTAGCTCTGGTCAACAGTAGTGCACTATATAGGGAATAGGGTGCCAGCTCTGGTCAACAGTAGTGCACAATATAGGGAATAGGGTGCTAGCTCTGGGCTAAAGTAGTGCACTATATAGGGAATAGGGTGCCAGCTCTGGGCTAAAGTAGTGCACTATATAGGGAATAGGGTGCTAGCTCTGGTCAACAGTAGTGCACAATATAGGGAATAGGGTGCTAGCTCTGGGCTAAAGTAGTGCACTATATAGGGAATAGGGTGCTAGCTCTGGTCAACAGTAGTGCACAATATAGGGAATAGGGTGCTAGCTCTGGTCAACAGTAGTGCACAATATAGGGAATAGGGTGCTAGCTCTGGTCAACAGTAGTGCACACTATAGGGAATAGGGTGCTAGCTCTGGGCTAAAGTAGTGCACTATATAGGGAATAGGGTGCCAGCTCTGGGCTAAAGTAGTGCACTATATAGGGAATAGGGTGCTAGCTCTGGTCAACAGTAGTGCACAATATAGGGAATAGGGTGCTAGCTCTGGGCTAAAGTAGTGCACTATATAGGGAATAGGGTGCCAGCTCTGGGCTAAAGTAGTGCACTATATAGGGAATAGGGTGCCAGCTCTGGGCTAAAGTAGTGCACTATATAGGGAATAGGGTGCTAGCTCTGGGCTAAAGTAGTGCACTATATAGGGAATAGGGTGCCAGCTCTGGGCTAAAGTA
The DNA here is from genome assembly GCF_036934945.1 of Oncorhynchus masou masou. NCBI lineage: Eukaryota > Metazoa > Chordata > Actinopteri > Salmoniformes > Salmonidae > Oncorhynchus > Oncorhynchus masou. Next base: position 3,285,596 of record NC_088235.1, read on the forward strand.
GTGCACTATATAGGGAATAGGGTGCCAGCTCTGGGCTAAAGTAGTGCACTATATAGGGAATAGGGTGCCAGCTCTGGGCTAAAGTAGTGCACTATATAGGGAATAGGGTGCCAGCTCTGGGCTAAAGTAGTGCACTATATAGGGAATAGGGTGCCAGCTCTGGGCTAAAGTAGTGCACTATATAGGGAATAGGGTGCCAGCTCTGGGCTAAAGTAGTGCACTATATAGGGAATAGGGTGCCATTTGGGACATTTTCATTCATCCTGATATAGGGCTGTTACAAGACTGCCCCTCAAGGACAGAGATAAGAGCCTGGCTTCTCTGCACTGGTAACTCAGTGAGATATGGTGGTGTGTGTGTGTGTGTGTGTGTGTGTGTGTGTGTGCGTGCGTGCGTGCGTGCGTGCGTGCGTGATACCTCACCGCTCAACTTCAGGAGAACACACGTTAACCATCTTCTACTGAAGAATACATTGTGTTCAGTTTTATTTGATTAAGATCAAGTTCAGAGCCTAAAAACAAAATGAGGAGTGTGAGACGGAGAGACAGAGACGGAGAGAGACGAAGACAGGGGAGAGACGGAGAGAGACAGAGATGGAGAAACACAGAGACACAGAGACGGAGAGAGACGAAGACAGGGAAGAGACGGAGAGAGACAGAGACGGAGAGAGACGAAGACAGGGGAGAGACGGAGAGAGACAGAGACAGAGAGACACAGAGATGGAGAGAGACGAAGACAGGGGAGAGATAGAGAGAGACAGAGACGGAGAGACAGAGATGGAGAGAGACAAAGACAGGGGAGAGATGGAGAGACACAGAGACGGAGAGAGACGAAGACAGGGGAGAGACGGAGAGAGACAGAGACGGAGAGACACAGAGACGGAGAGAGACGAAGACAGGGGAGAGACGTAGAGAGACAGAGACAGAGATGAAGACGGGAGAGACGGAGACGGAGAGACACAGAGACGGAGAGAGACGAAGACGGGAGAGACGGAGAGACACAGAGACGGAGAGACGGAGAGAGACGAAGACAGGGGAGAGACAGAGAGACACAGAAATGGAGAGAGACAAAGACAGGGGAGAGACGGAGAGACACAGAGACGGAGAGAGATGAAGACGGGAGAGACGGAGAGAGACGAAGACGGGGGAGACACAGAGACGGAGAGAGATGAAGACGGGGGAGAGACGGAGAGACACAGAGACTGGGAGAGACACAGAGAAACAGAGACGGAGAGAGACGAAGACAGGGGAGAGACGGAGAGAGACAGAGACGGAGAGACACAAAGACAGAGAGAGACGAAGATGGGAGAGACACAGAGATGGAGAGAGATGAAGACGGGGGAGAGACGGAGAGACACAGAGACGGGGAGAGACACAGATGGAGAGACACAGAGACGGAGAGAGATGAAGACGGGGGAGAGACGGAGAGACACAGAGACGGAGAGAGACGAAGATGGGAGAGACACAGAGACGGAGAGAGATGAAGACGGGGGAGAGACGGAGAGACACAGAGACTGGGAGAGACACAGAGAAACAGAGACGGAGAGAGACGAAGACAGGGGAGAGACGGAGAGAGACAGAGACGGAGAGACACAGAGACGGAGAGAGACGAAGACGGGGGAGAGACGGAGAGAGACGAAGACGGAGAGACACAGAGAAACAGAGACGGAGAGAGACGAAGACAGGGGAGAGACGGAGAGAGACGAAGACAGGGGAGAGACGGAGAGACAGAAACGGAGAGAGACGAAGAGACACAGAGACGGGGAGAGACACAGATGGAGAGACACAGAGACGGAGAGAGATGAAGATGGGGGAGAGACGGGGAGAGACACAGATGGAGAGACACAGAAACGGAGAGAGATGAAGACGGGGGAGAGACGGAGGGACACAGAGACTGGTAGAGACACAGAGAAACAGAGACGGAGAGAGACGAAGACAGGGGAGAGACGGAGAGAGACAGAGACGGAGAGACACAGAGACAGAGACGGAGAGAGACAGAGACACAGAGACGGAGAGAGACAGAGACACACAGACAGAGATGGAGACGGGGAGAGACGGAGAGACACAGAGACTGGGGAGAGACACAGAGACTGGGGAGAGACAGAGACGGAGACGGGGGAGAGACAGAGACGGAGATACTCAGAGACTGGGGAGAGACAGAGATGGAGAGACTCAGAGACTGGGGAGAGACAGAGATGGAGACGGGGGAGAGACAGAGATGGAGACGGGGAGACACAGAGACTGGGGAGAGACAGAGATGGAGACGGGGAGAGACAGAGACGGAGAGACTCAGAGACTGGGGAGAGACAGAGATGGAGACGGGGAGAGACAGAGACGGAGAGACTCAGAGACTGGGGAGAGGGAAATCACAATCTGTTTCTGTCGGAAAAAGACAACTTTAAAAATGTAAACCTTCTTATTAACCAGCTCCTCTATTATGTTGTATAAACATTAGATCCATATCAATCCACATGACTGTGTTTTTATATGCGTTGGATTGGAGAACCAACTAATGAGTCAACACGTAGTTCATCTGGAACATTCTGAGTTTGAAAACAACATGAATTTAGTTTGAAATCGGCAAGGTATTCCTGCATAGCTGTAAAATCTGACTGTCGTTGTGACACAGCCAGACCAACAGTCAGGACAATAGCAGACATAATACGATCGTCCACATATACAGCAGGATTCATCTTTATTTATTACAGATTGACCAGCAGTGTTTATACAGTGGGGCAAAGTATTTAGTCAGCCACCAATTGTGCAAGTTCTCCCACTTAAAAAAATGAGAGGCCTGTAATTTTCACCATAGGTACACTTCAACTATGACAGACAAAATGAGGGGAAAAAATCCAGAAAATCACATTGTAGGATTTTTAACTTGCACAATTGGTGGCTGACTAAATACTTTTTTGCCCCAATGTATATACAGAGAAGAAAACGGGTCCCAAAATCAACCCCTGAGGTACACCTTTATGTACTTCAAGAATTTCTCACTTCACCCCAGAGAGAGAGGAGGGGAAAGAGAGGTGAAGAATATGGCAGAGAGATAGAAAGGGAGAACGATAAAGCAGGAAAGGAGGAAAGAAAGAAAGAAAGAATGAAAGATTGAAAGAATGAAAGAATGAAAGAAAGAATGAAAGAAAGAATGAAAGAATGAAAGAAAGAATGAAAGAATGAAAGAAAGAATGAAAGAAAGAAAGAAAGAATGAATGAAAGAAAGAAAGAAAGAAAGAATGAAAGAAAGAAAGAATGAAAGAGAGGACGTCTGCTAATTGAAATGTTTGTGTGACGGGTTGAGGTGTAGCGATGGGGCAGTGTCAGTCAGACTGTGGCAGGTCTTTAGTTTAACCCTGTAATTTGCCACGTAACCCCGGGTGATGGGACCCCTCTGACAGACAGATGGGTGAGATCACTACCCCCCGTGGGAGAGGGCGGTGTGTGTTTTGTGTTAACCCCTATCCTACCTAGAAGCAACAGACAGCCACGGTGTGTGTGTGTGTGTGTGTGGTTGTGTTCGGGTAAGTTGTGTGTTTATGAGTGGTTGTGTTCAGGTAAGGTGTGTGTTTGTGAGTGGTTGTGTTCAGGTAAGGTGTGTGGTTGTGTTCAGGTAAGGTGTGTGTTTGTGAGTGGTTGTTTTCAGGTAAGTTGTGTGTTTATGAGTGGTTGTGTTCAGGTAAGGTGTGTGTGTGTGGTTGTGTTCAGGTAAGGTGTGTGTTTGGGAGTGGTTGTTTTCGGGTAAGTTGTGTGTGTGTGAGTGGTTGTGTACAGGTAAGGTGTGTGTTTGTGAGTGGTTGTGTTCAGGTATGGTGTGTGTTTGTGAGTGGTTGTGTTCAGGTAAGGTGTGTGTTTGTGAGTGGCTGTGTTCAGGTAAGGTGTGTGTTTGTGAGTGGTTGTGTTCAGGTAAGGTGTGTGTTTGTGAGTGGTTGTGTTCAGGTAAGGTGTGTGTTTGTGAGTGGTTGTGTTCAGGGAAGGTGTGTGGTTGTGTTCAGGGAAGGTGTGTGGTTGTGTTCAGGTAAGGTGTGTGTTTGTGAGTGGTTGTGTTCAGGGAAGGTGTGTGGTTGTGTTCAGGTAAGGTGTGTGTTTGTGAGTGAGTGGTTGTGTTCAGGTAAGGTGTGTGTTTGTGATTGGTTGTGTTCAGGTAAGGTGTGTGTTTGTGAGTGGTTGTGTTTAGGTAAGGTGTGTTTGTGAGTGGTTCTGTTCAGGTAAGGTGTGTGTTTGTGAGTGGTTGTGTTCAGGTTGTTGTGTTTGTGTGTGGTTGTGTTCAGGTAAGGTGTGTGTTTGTGAGTGGTTGTGTTCAGGTAAGGTGTGTGTTTGTGAGTGGTTGTGTTCAGGTAAGTTGTGTGTTTATGAGTGGTTGTGTTCAGGTAAGGTGTGTGTTTGTGAGTGGTTGTGTTCACGTAAGGTGTGTGTTTGTGAGTGGTTGTGTTCACGTAAGGTGTGTGTTTGTGAGTGGTTGTGTTCAGGTAAGGTGTGTGTTTGTGAGTGGTTGTGTTCAGGTAAGTTGTGTGTTTATGAGTGGTTGTGTTCAGGTAAGGTGTGTGTGTGTGGTTGTGTTCAGGTAAGTTGTGTGTTTGTGAGTGGTTGTGTTCAGGTAAGGTGTGTGTGTGTGGTTGTGTTCAGGTAAGGTGTGTGTTTGGGAGTGGTTGTTTTCGGGTAAGTTGTGTGTGTGTGAGTGGTTGTGTACAGGTAAGGTGTGTGTTTGTGAGTGGTTGTGTTCAGGTAAGGTGAGTGGTTGTGTTCAGGTAAGGTGTGTGTTTGTGAGTGGTTGTGTTCAGGTAAGGTGTGTGTTTGTGAGTGGCTGTGTTCAGGTAAGGTGTGTGTTTGTGAGTGGTTGTGTTCAGGTAAGGTGTGTGTTTGTGAGTGGTTGTGTTCAGGTAAGGTGTGTGTTTGTGAGTGGTTGTGTTCAGGTAAGGTGTGTGGTTGTGTTCAGGGAAGGTGTGTGGTTGTGTTCAGGGAAGGTGTGTGGTTGTGTTCAGGGAAGGTGTGTGGTTGTGTTCAGGTAAGGTGTGTGTTTGTGAGTGAGTGGTTGTGTTCAGGTAAAGTGTGTGGTTGTGTTCAGGGAAGGTGTGTGGTTGTGTTCAGGTAAGGTGAGTGGTTGTGTTCAGGTAAGGTGTGTGTTTGTGAGTGAGTGGTTGTGTTCAGGTAAAGTGTGTGGTTGTGTTCAGGGAAGGTGTGTGGTTGTGTTCAGGTAAGGTGTGTGTTTGTGAGTGAGTGGTTGTGTTCAGGTAAAGTGTGTGGTTGTGTTCAGGGAAGGTGTGTGGTTGTGTTCAGGTAAGGTGTGTGTTTGTGAGTGAGTGGTTGTGTTCAGGTAAGGTGTGTGTTTGTGAGTGGCTGTGTTCAGGTAAGGTGTGTGTTTGTGAGTGGTTGTTTTCAGGTAAGGTGTGTGTGTGAGTGGTTGTGTTCAGGTTGTTGTGTGTGTTTGTGATTGGTTGTGTTCAGGTAAGGTGTGTGTGTGAGTGGTTGTGTTCAGGTAAGGTGTGTGTTTGTGAGTGGTTGTGTTTAGGTAAGGTATGTTTGTGAGTGGTTCTGTTCAGGTAAGGTGTGTGTTTGTGATTGGTTGTGTTCAGGTAAGGTTTGTGTTTGTGAGTGGTTGTGTTTCGGTAAGGTATGTTTGTGAGTGGTTCTGTTCAGGTAAGGTGTGTGTTTGTGAGTGGTTGTGTTTAGGTAAGGTGTGTGGTTGTGTTCAGGTAAGGTGTGTGTTTGTGAGTGGTTGTGTTCAGGTAAGGTGTGTGTTTGTGATTGGTTGTGTTCAGGTAAGGTGTGTGTTTGTGATTGGTTGTGTTCAGGTAAGTTGTGTGTTTATGAGTGGTTGTGTTCAGGTAAGGTTTGTGTTTGTGAGTGGTTGTGTTTAGGTAAGGTGTGTGGTTGTGTTCAGGTAAGGTGTGTGTTTGTGAGTGGTTGTGTTCAGGTAAGGTGTGTGTTTGTGATTGGTTGTGTTCAGGTAAGGTGTGTGTTTGTGAGTGGTTGTGTTCAGGTAAGGTGTGTGTTTGTGATTGGTTGTGTTCAGGTAAGGTGTGTGTTTGTGATTGGTTGTGTTCAGGTAAGGTGTGTGTTTGTGAGTGGTTGTGTTCAGGTAAGGTGTGTGTTTGTGATTGGTTGTGTTCAGGTAAGGTGTGTGTTTGTGATTGGTTGTGTTCAGGTAAGTTGTGTGTTTATGAGTGGTTGTGTTCAGGTAAGGTTTGTGTTTGTGAGTGGTTGTGTTTAGGTAAGGTGTGTGGTTGTGTTCAGGTAAGGTGTGTGTTTGTGAGTGGTTGTGTTCAGGTAAGGTGTGTGTTTGTGATTGGTTGTGTTCAGGTAAGGTGTGTGTTTGTGAGTGGTTGTGTTCAGGTAAGGTGTGTGTTTGTGAGTGGTTGTGTTCAGGTAAGGTGTGTGTTTGTGATTGGTTGTGTTCAGGTAAGGTGTGTGTTTGTGAGTGGTTGTGTTCAGGTAAGGTGTGTGTTTGTGATTGGTTGTGTTCAGGTAAGGTGTGTGTTTGTGAGTGGTTGTGTTCAGGTAAGGTGTGTGTTTGTGAGTGGTTCTGTTCAGGTAAGGTGTGTGTTTGTGATTGGTTGTGTTCAGGTAAGGTGTGTGGTTGTGTTCAGGTAAGGTGTGTTTGTGATTGGTTGTGTTCAGGTAAGGTGTGTGTTTGTGTTCAGGTAAGGTGTGTTTGTGAGTGGTTGTGTTCAGGTAAGGTGTGTGTTTCTGAGACCTGCATGTCTCATTTGGAGGGTTGTTTATATTTTTAGTCTTCTTTATCTCTGTCTCCTCTCTGATCCTCAGTCTAGAGACCTTGTTGTATCTCTTCTCTCTGATCCTCAGTCTAGAGACCGTGTTGTATCTCTCCTCTCTGATCCTCAGTCTAGAGACCGTGTTGTATCTCTTCTCTCTGATCCTCAGTCTAGAGACCTTGTTGTATCTCTTCTCTCTGATCCTCAGTCTAGAGACCTTGTTGTATCTCTCCTCTGATCCTGAGTCTAGAGACCGTGTTGTATCTCTCCTCTGATCATCAGTCTAGAGACCTACTAGAGACCTTGTTGTATCTCTCCTCTGATCATCAGTCTAGAGACCTTGTTGTATCTCTTCTCTGATCCTCAGTCTAGAGACCTTGTTGTATCTCTCCTCTCTGATCCTCAGTCTAGAGACCTACTAGAGACCTTGTTGTATCTCTTCTCTGATCCTCAGTCTAGAGACCTTGTTGTATCTCTCCTCTCTGATCCTCAGTCTAGAGACCGTGTTGTATCTCTCCTCTGATCCTCAGTCTAGAGACCTACTAGAGACCTTGTTGTATCTCTTCTCTGATCCTCAGTCTAGAGACCTTGTTGTATCTCTCCTCTCTGATCCTCAGTCTAGAGACCGTGTTGTATCTCTCCTCTGATCCTCAGTCTAGAGACCTACTAGAGACCTTGTTGTATCTCTTCTCTGATCCTCAGTCTAGAGACCTACTAGAGACCTTGTTGTATCTCTCCTCTGATCATCAGTCTAGAGACCTTGTTGTATCTCTCCTCTCTGATCCTCAGTCTAGAGACCTTGTTGTATCTCTCCTCTGTTCCTCAGTCTAGAGACCTTGTTGTATCTCTCCTCTCTGTTCCTCAGTCTAGAGACCTATTAGAGACCTTGTTGTATCTCTTCTCTGATCCTCAGTCTAGAGACCTATTAGAGACCTTGTTGTATCTCTCCTCTGATCCTCAGTCTAAAGACCTACTAAAGACCTTGTTGTATCACTTCTCTGATCCTCAGTCTAGAGACCTATTAGAGAACTTGTTGTATCTCTCCTCTGATCCTCCGTCTAGAGACCTATTAGAGACCTTGTTGTATCTCTCCTCTGATCCTCAGTCTAGAGACCTTGTTGTATCTCTCCTCTCTGTTCTTCAGTCTAGAGACCTATTAGAGACCTTGTTGTATCTCTCCTCTGATCCTCAGTCTAGAGACCTTGTTGTATCTCTCCTCTGTTCCTCAGTCTAGAGACCTTGTTGTATCTCTCCTCTGTTCCTCAGTCTAGAGACCTTGTTGTATCTCTCCTCTCTGTTCCTCAGTCTAGAGACCTATTATAGACCTTGTTGTATCTCTCCTCTGATCCTCAGTCTAAAGACCTACTAGAGACCTTGTTGTATCTCTCCTCTGATCCTCAGTCTAGAGACCTTTTTGGCGTCTCGGTCTGGAAAACCACACACTTCACGTCCTTGCTGAAAGAGAGAAGTTGTTTATTTTACAGCCCAATGTTTTATTCTGTTGGGGCCCAAAAAGTGAAGGTGCGGACGGTATTGAAATGTGTACTTATTACTTAGTGAAGATAAAGTTAGAGCGAGAGACATGGAGACACACAGAGATGGAGAGAGAGACATGGAGACACACAGAGATGGAGAGAGAGACATGGAGACACACAGAGATGGAGAGAGAGACAGGGAGACACACAGAGATGGAGAGAGAGACAGGGAGACACACAGAGATGGAGAGAGAGACAGGGAGACACACAGAGATGGAGAGAGAGACAGGGAGACACACAGAGATGGAGAGAGAGACATGGAGACACACAGAGATGGAGAGAGAGACAGGGAAACACACAGAGATGGAGAGAGAGACAGGGAGACACACAGAGATGGAGAGAGAGACAGGGAGACACACAGAGATGGAGAGAGAGACAGGGAGACACACAGAGATGGAGAGAGAGACATGGAGACACACAGAGATGGAGAGAGAGACATGGAGACACACAGAGATGGAGAGAGAGACAGGGAGACACACAGAGATGGAGAGAGACATGGAGACACACAGAGATGGAAAGAGAGACAGGGAGACACACAGAGATGGAGAGAGAGACAGGGAGACACACAGAGATGGAGAGAGAGACAGGGAGACATACAGAGATGGAGAGAGAGACAGGGAGACACAGAGATGGAGAGAGAGACATGGAGACACACAGAGATGGAGAGAGAGACAGGGAGACACACAGAGATGGAGAGAGAGACAGGGAGACACACAGAGATGGAGAGAGAGACATGGAGACACACAGAGATGGAGAGAGAGACATGGAGACACACAGAGATGGAGAGAGAGACATAGAGACACACATAGATGGAGAGAGAGACATGGAGACACACAGAGATGGAGAGAGAGACATGGAGACACACAGAGATGGAGAGAGAGACAAGGAGACACACAGAGATGGAGAGAGAGACAGGGAGACACACAGAGATGGAGAGAGAGACAGAGATGGAGAGAGAGACAAGGAGACACACATAGATGGAGAGAGAGACAGGGTGACAGGGAGAAACAGAGATGGAGAGAGAGACAGGGAGACATAGATGGAGAGAGAGACAGGGAGACAGAGATTGAGAGAGAGACAGGGAGACAGAGATGGAGAGAGAGACAGGGAGACACAGAGATGGAGAGAGACAGGGAGACACACAGAGATGGAGAGAGAGACAGTGAGACACACAGAGATGGAGAGAGGGACATGGAGACACACAGAGATGGAGAGAGAGACATGGAGACACACAGAGATGGAGATAGAGACATAGAGACACACAGAGATGGAGAGAGAGACATGGAGACACACAGAGATGGAGAGAGAGACATGGAGACACACAGAGATGGAGAGAGAGACAAGGAGACACACAGAGATGGAGAGAGAGACAGGGAGACACACAGAGATGGAGAGAGAGACAGAGAGACACACAGAGATGGAGAGAGAGACAAGGAGACACACAGAGATGGAGAGAGAGACAGGGAGACACACAGAGATGGAGAGAGACAGGGAGACACACAGAGATGGAGAGAGAGACAGAGAGACACACAGAGATGGAGAGAGAGACAGGGAGACACACAAAGATGGAGAGAGAGACAGGGAGACACACAGAGATGGAGAGAGAGAGGGAGACAGAGATTGAGAGAGAGACAGGGAGACAGAGATGGAGAGAGAGACAGGGAGACACAGAGATGGAGAGAGACAGGGAGACACACAGAGATGGAGAGAGAGACAGAGAGACACACAGAGATGGAGAGAGAGACAGGGAGACACACAGAGATGGAGAGAGAGACAGGGAGACACACAGAGATGGAGAGAGAGAGGGAGACAGAGATGGAGCAGCAAGATTTGTGACCTGTTGCCACGAGAAAAGGGCAACCAGTGAAGAACACACACCATTGTAAATACAACCCATATTTATGCTTATTTATTTTATCTTGTGTCCTTTACCATTTGTACATTGTTAAAACACTGTATATATATATATATATATATATATATAATATGACATTTGTACTGTCTTTATTGTTTTGAAACTTCTGTATGTGTAATTTTTACTGTTAATTTTTATTGTTTATTTCACTTTATATATTCACTTGATATATTATTTACCTCACTTGCTTTGGCAATGTTAACACATGTTTCCCATGCCAATAAAGCCCTTGAATTGAATTGAATTAAATTGAGAGAGACAGGGAGACACACAGAGATAGAGAGAGACAGGGAGAAACAGAGATGGAGAGAGAGACAGGGAGACCCACAGAGATGGAGAGAGAGACAGTGAGACACACAGAGATGGAGAGAGAGACAGGGAGAAACAGAGATGGAGAGAGAGACAGGGAGACACAGAGATGGAGAGAGAGACAGGGAGACACAGAGATGGAGAGAGAGACAGGGAGACACAGATATGGAGAGAGAGACAGGGAGACACACAGAGATGGAGAGAGAGACAGAGAGACACACCGAGATGGAGAGAGAGAGGGAGACAGAGATGGAGAGAGAGACAGGGAGACACACAGAGATGGAGAGAGAGACAGAGAGACACACAGAGATGGAGAGAGCGACAGAGAGACACACCGAGATGGAGAGAGAGAGGGAGACAGAGATGGAGAGAGAGACAGGGAGACACACCGAGATGGAGAGAGAGAGGGAGACAGAGATGGAGAGAGAGACAGGGAGACACACAGAGATGGAGAGAGAGACAGAGAGACACACAGAGATGGAGAGAGCGACAGAGAGACACACCGAGATGGAGAGAGAGAGGGAGACAGAGATGGAGAGAGAGACAGGGAGACACACAGAGGTGGAGAGAGAGACATGGAGACACACAGAGATGGAGAGAGAGACAGGGAGACACACAGAGATGGAGAGAGAGACAGGGAGACACAGAGATGGAGAGAGAGACAGGGAGACACACAGAGATAGAGAGAGACAGGGATAAACAGAGATGGAGAGAGAGACAGGGAGACCCACAGAGATGGAGAGAGCGACAGGGAGACACACAGAGATGGAGAGAGAGACAGGGAGAAACATAGATGGAGAGAGAGACAGGGAGACCCACAGAGATGGAGAGAGAGACAGGGAGACACAGAGATGGAGAGAGAGACAGGGAGACACAGATATGGAGAGAGAGACAGGGAGACACAGATATGGAGAGAGAGACAGGGAGACACACAGAGATGGAGAGAGAGACAGAGAGACACACAGAGATGGAGAGAGAGACACACTGAGATGGAGAGAGAGACAGGGAGACACACAGAGATGGAGAGAGAGACAGAGAGACACACAGAGATGGAGAGAGCGACAGAGAGACACACCGAGATGGAGAGAGAGAGGGAGACAGAGATAGAGAGAGAGACAGGGAGACACACAGAGATGGAGAGAGAGACAGGGAGACACACAGAGATGGAGAGAGAGAGAGAGGGAGACACACAGAGATAGAGAGAGACAGGGAGAAACAGATGGAGAGAGAGACAGGGAGACCCACAGAGATGGAGAGAGAGACAGGGAGACACACAGAGATGGAGAGAGAGACAGGGAGAAACAGAGATGGAGAGAGAGACAGGGAGACACAGAGATGGAGAGAGAGACAGGGAGACACAGAGATGGAGAGAGAGAGAGGGAGACAGAGATGGAGCAGCAAGATTTGTGACCTGTTGCCACGAGAAAAGGGCAACCAGTGAAGAACACACACCATTGTAAATACAACCCATATCTATGCTTATTTATTTTATCTTGTGTCCTTTACCATTTGTACATTGTTAAAACACTGTATATATATATATATATATAATATGGCATTTGTACTGTCTTTATTGTTTTGAAACTTCTGTATGTGTAATTTTTACTGTTAGTTTTTATTGTTTATTTCACTTTATATATTCACTTTATATATTATTTACCTCACTTGCTTTGGCAATGTTAACACATGTTTCCCATGCCAATAAAGCCCTTGAATTGAATTGAATTGAACTGAGAGAGACAGGGAGACACACAGAGATAGAGAGAGACAGGGAGAAACAGAGATGGAGAGAGAGACAGGGAGACACACAGAGATGGAGAGAGAGACAGGGAGACACACAGAGATGGAGAGAGAGACAGGGAGAAACAGAGATGGAGAGAGACAGGGAGACACAGGGATGGAGAGAGAGACAGGGAGACACAGAGATGGAGAGAGAGAGAGGGAGACACAGAGATGGAGAGAGAGACAGGGAGACACAGGGATGGAGAGAGAGACAGGGAGAAACAGAGATGGAGAGAGAGACAGGGAGACACAGGGATGGAGAGAGAGAGGGAGACAGAGATGGAGAGAGAGACAGGGAGACACACAGAGGTGGAGAGAGAGACATGGAGACACACAGAGATGGAGAGAGAGACAGGGAGACACACAGAGATGGAGAGAGAGACAGGGAGACACAGAGATGGAGAGAGAGACAGGGAGACACACAGAGATAGAGAGAGACAGGGATAAACAGAGATGGAGAGAGAGAGGGAGACCCACAGAGATGGAGAGAGCGACAGGGAGACACACAGAGATGGAGAGAGAGACAGGGAGAAACATAGATGGAGAGAGAGACAGGGAGACCCACAGAGATGGAGAGAGAGACAGGGAGACACAGAGATGGAGAGAGAGACAGGGAGACACAGATATGGAGAGAGAGACAGGGAGACACAGATATGGAGAGAGAGACAGGGAGACACACAGAGATGGAGAGAGAGACAGAGAGACACACAGAGATGGAGAGAGAGACACACTGAGATGGAGAGAGAGACAGGGAGACACACAGAGATGGAGAGAGAGACAGAGAGACACACAGAGATGGAGAGAGCGACAGAGAGACACACCGAGATGGAGAGAGAGAGGGAGACAGAGATAGAGAGAGAGACAGGGAGACACACAGAGATGGAGAGAGAGACAGGGAGACACACAGAGATGGAGAGAGAGAGAGAGGGAGACACACAGAGATAGAGAGAGACAGGGAGAAACAGATGGAGAGAGAGACAGGGAGACCCACAGAGATGGAGAGAGAGACAGGGAGACACACAGAGATGGAGAGAGAGACAGGGAGAAACAGAGATGGAGAGAGAGACAGGGAGACACAGAGATGGAGAGAGAGACAGGGAGACACAGAGATGGAGAGAGAGAGAGGGAGACAGAGATGGAGCAGCAAGATTTGTGACCTGTTGCCACGAGAAAAGGGCAACCAGTGAAGAACACACACCATTGTAAATACAACCCATATCTATGCTTATTTATTTTATCTTGTGTCCTTTACCATTTGTACATTGTTAAAACACTGTATATATATATATATATATAATATGGCATTTGTACTGTCTTTATTGTTTTGAAACTTCTGTATGTGTAATTTTTACTGTTAGTTTTTATTGTTTATTTCACTTTATATATTCACTTTATATATTATTTACCTCACTTGCTTTGGCAATGTTAACACATGTTTCCCATGCCAATAAAGCCCTTGAATTGAATTGAATTGAACTGAGAGAGACAGGGAGACACACAGAGATAGAGAGAGACAGGGAGAAACAGAGAGTTGGAGAGAGAGACAGGGAGACACACAGAGATGGAGAGAGAGACAGGGAGACACACAGAGATGGAGAGAGAGACAGGGAGAAACAGAGATGGAGAGAGAGACAGGGAGACACAGGGATGGAGAGAGAGACAGGGAGACACAGAGATGGAGAGAGAGAGAGGGAGACACAGAGATGGAGAGAGAGACAGGGAGACACAGGGATGGAGAGAGAGACAGGGAGAAACAGAGATGGAGAGAGAGACAGGGAGACACAGGGATGGAGAGAGAGACAGGGAGACACAGGGATGGAGAGAGCGACAGGGAGACACACAGAGATGGAGAGAGAGACAGAGAGACACACCGAGATGGAGAGAGAGACAGAGAGACACACAGAGATGGAGAGAGAGGCTTGTCAAATGCTCACTTGACATGTGATGTAACATGAGTGCACTTATGGGTTCACACACACACACACACACACACACACACACACACACTCCAAAGCCGGGGTCAGCCCAGAGACAGACAGGGTCTTGCTCCCTCCTTCTGCCTGTCTGTCTTTGAAACATGAGTGGTGTTTTCTTCCGTTCCTTTGATGTTAAAGGAGTCTGTCTGTCTGTCTGTCTGTCTGTCTGTCTGTCTGTCTGTTTATCTGTGTACAATACCCTGTCCTCTACCCTCCATCCCACCTCTCCACTGTCTGTCTGTCTGTCTGTCTGTCTGTCTGTCTGTCTGTTTATCTGTGTACAATACCCTGTCCTCTACCCTCCATCCCACCACTCCACTGTCTGTCTGTCTGTCTGTCTGTCTGTCTGTCTGTTTATCTGTGTACAATACCCTGTCCTCTACCCTCCATCCCACCACTCCACTGTCTGTCTGTCTGTCTGTCTGTCTGTTTATCTGTGTACAATACCCTGTCCTCTACCCTCCATCCCACCTCTCCACTGTCTGTCTGTCTGTCTGTCTGTCTGTCTGTCTGTGTACAATACCCTGTCCTCTACCCTCCATCCCACCTCTCCACTGTCTGTCTGTCTGTCTGTGTACAAAACCCTGTCCTCTACCCTCCATCCCACCTCTCCACTGTCTGTCTGTCTGTCTGTCTGTCTGTCTGTCTGTCTGTATGTTTATCTGTGTACAATACCCTGTCCTCTACCCTCCATCCCACCTCTCCACTGTCTGTCTGTCTGTCTGTCTGTCTGTCTGTCTGTGTACAATACCCTGTCCTCTACCCTCCATCCCACCTCTCCACTGTCTGTCTGTCTGTCTGTCTGTGTACAATACCCTGTCCTCTACCCTCCATCCCACCTCTCCACTGTCTGTCTGTCTGTCTGTCTGTCTGTCTGTCTGTCTGTGTACAATACCCTGTCCTCTACCCTCCATCCCACCTCTCCACTGTCTGTCTGTCTGTCTGTCTGTCTGTCTGTCTGTCTGTCTGTGTACAATACCCTGTCCTCTACCCTCCATCCCACCTCTCCACTGTCTGTCTGTCTGTCTGTCTGTGTACAATACCCTGTCCTCTACCCTCCATCCCACCTCTCCACTGTCTGTCTGTCTGTCTGTCTGTCTGTCTGTCTGTCTGTTTATCTGTGTACAATACCCTGTCCTCTACCCTCCATCCCACCTCTCCACTGTCTGTCTGTCTGTCTGTCTGTCTGTCTGTCTGTCTGTCTGTCTGTTTATCTGTGTACAATACCCTGTCCTCTACCCTCCATCCCACCTCTCCACTGTCTGTCTGTCTGTCTGTCTGTGTACAATACCCTGTCCTCTACTCTCCATCCCACCTCTCCACTGTCTGTCTGTCTGTCTGTCTGTCTGTCTGTTTATCTGTGTACAATACCCTGTCCTCTACCCTCCATCCCACCTCTCCACTGTCTGTCTGTCTATCTGTCTGTCTGTCTGTTTATCTGTGTACAATACCCTGTCCTCTACCCTCCATCCCACCTCTCCACTGTCTGTCTGTCTATCTGTCTGTCTGTCTGTTTATCTGTGTACAATACCCTGTCCTCTACCCTCCATCCCACCTCTCCACTGTCTGTCTGTCTATCTGTGTACAATACCCTGTCCTCTACCCTCCATCCCACCTCTCCACTGTCTGTCTGTCTGTCTGTGTACAATACCCTGTCCTCTACCCTCCATCCCACCACTCCACTGTCTGTCTGTCTGTCTGTCTGTCTGTCTGTCTGTCTGTCTGTCTGTCTGTCTGTGTACAATACCCTGTCCTCTACCCTTCCATCCCACCACTCCACTCCACTGTCTGTCTGTCTGTCTGTCTGTCTGTATGTCGGTTTATCTGTGTACAATACCCTGTCCTCTACCCTCCATCCCACCACTCCACTGTCTGTCTGTCTGTCTGTCTGTCTGTCTGTCTGTCTGTCTGTCTGTCTGTCTGTCTGTCTGTCTGTGTGTGTGTGTGTGTGTGTGTGTGTGTGTGTGTGTGTGTGTGTGTGTGTGTGTGTGTGTGTGTGTGTGTGTGTTGCTTGAGGGTCAGGTGAGATTCCAGGGAGGGGGATGAGGAAGGGGGGATAGATAACCCACGGTATGAGTGTGACAGATATTCAGGAGCAGAGCACTGCTGTGGTGTGTTGTATTGTGTGTGTGTGTGTGTGTTGTATTGTGTGTGTGTTGTATTGTGTGTGTGTGTTGTATTGTGTGTATGTGTGTTGTATTGTGTGTGTGTGTGTGTGTGTTGTATTGTGTGTGTGTTGTATTGTGTGTGTGTGTTGTATTGTGTATGTGTGTTGTATTGTGTGTGTGTGTGTGTGTTGTATTGTGTGTGTGTTGTATTGTGTGTGTGTGTTGTATTGTGTGTGTGTGTTGTATTGTGTGAGTGTATTGTGTGTGTGTGTGTATGTTGTATTGTGTGTGTGTTGTATTGTGTGTGTGTGTTGTATTGTGTATGTGTGTTGTATTGTGTGTGTGTGTGTGTTGTATTGTGTGTGTGTGTGTGTGTTGTATGTGTGTGTGTGTGTGTGTGTTGTATTGTGTGTGTATGTGTTGTATTGTGTGTGTGCGTGGGCCTATGTGCATGCAATTGTGTGTGTGTGTGTGTGTGGGGGGGGGGGTGGTTAGGTTAGAGTTGCTGTTTCAGGTGTATGAGGTTGCTCTGTAAACACAGTGATGTGTAGAATGTGACAGGTTAGAATGTCTGCCACTCAGTCTGAACTCTACTCATGTTACCGTCACCTGATAATCACACACTTAAGACCTCTCTCTCTCTACCTCTACCACCCCTCTCTCTCTACCTCTACCACCCCTCTCTCTCTACCTCTACCACTCCTCTCTCTCTACCTCTACCACCCCTCTCTCTCTACCTCTACCACCCCTCTCACTCTACCTCTACCACCCCTCTCTCTCTACCTCTACCACCCCTCTCTCTCTACCTCTACCACCCCTCTCACTCTACCTCTACCACTCCTCTCACTCTACCTCTACCACCCTCTCTCTCTCTCTCTCTCTCTCTCTACCTCTACCACCCCTCTCACTCTACCTCTACCACTCCTCTCACTCTACCTCTACCACCCCTCTCTCTCCCTACCTCTACCACCCCTCTCTCTCTACCTCTACCACCCCTCTCACTCTACCTCTACCACTCCTCTCACTCTACCTCTACCACCCCTCTCTCTCCCTACCTCTACCACCCCTCTCACTCTACCTCTACCACGCCTCTCTCTCCCTACCTCTACCACCCCTCTCTCTCACTACCTCCACCACCCCTCTCTCTCTACCTCTACCACCCCTCTCTCTCCCTACCTCTACCACCCCTCTCACTCTACCTCTACCACCCCTCTCTCTACCTCTACCACTCCTCTCACTCTACCTCTACCACCCCTCTCTCTCCCTACCTCTACCACTCCTCTCTCTCTACCTCTACCACCCCTCTCTATCTACCTCTACCACCCCTCTCACTCTACCTCTACCACTCCTCTCACTCTACCTCTACCACCCCTCTCTCTCCCTACCTCTACCACCCCTCTCTCCCTACCTCTACCACCCCTCTCTCCCTACCTCTACCACCCCTCTCTCCCTACCTCTACCCCCCCTCTCACTCTACCTCTACCACTCCTCTCTCTCTACCTCTACCACCCCTCTCTATCTACCTCTACCACCCCTCTCACTCTACCTCTACCACTCCTCTCACTCTACCTCTACCACCCCTCTCTCTCCCTACCTCTACCACTCCTCTCTCTCTACCTCTACCACCCCTCTCACTCTACCTCTACCACCCCTCTCTCTCTACCTCTACCACCCTCTCTCTCTACCTCTACCACCTCTCTCTCCCTACCTCTACCACCCCTCTCTCCCTACCTCTACCACCCCTCTCTCTCTACCTCTACCACCCCTCTCTCCCTACCTCTACCACCCCTCTCTCACTCTACCTTTACCACCCCTCTCTCTACCTCTACCACCCCTCTCTCTATCTACCTCTACCACCCCTCTCACTCTACCTCTACCACCCCTCTCTCCCTACCTCTACCACCCCTCTCTCACTCTACCTCTACCACCCCTCTCTCTACCTCTACCACCCCTCTCTCTATCTACCTCTACCACCCCTCTCTCTATCTACCTCTACCACCCCTCTCTCTATCTACCTCTACCACCCCTCTCTCTACCTCTACCACCCCTCTCTCTATCTACCTCTACCACCCCCTCTCTCTCTCTCTCTCTCTCTCTACCTCTACCACCCCTCTCTCTCTCTCTCTCTCTCTCTCTCTACCTCTACCACCCCTCTCTCTCTACCTCTACCACCCCCTCTCTCTCTCTCTCTCTCTCTCTACCTCTACCACCCTCTCTCTCTCTCTCTCAGTCTACCTCTACCACCCCTCTCACTCTACCTCTACCACCCTCTCTCTCTCTCTCTCTCTCTCTACCTCTACCACCCCTCTCTCTCCCTCTCTCTCCCTACCTCTACCCCCTCTCACTCTACCTCTACCACCCCTCTCTCTATCTACCTCTACCACCCCTCTCTCTCTCTCTCTCTACCTCTACCACCCCTCTCTCTCCCTCTCTCTCCCTACCTCTACCCCCCTCTCTCTACCTCTACCACCCCTCTCTCTATCTACCTCTACCACCCCTCTCTCCCTACCTCTACCACCCCTCTCTCTCTACCTCTACCACCCCTCTCTCTATCTACCTCTACCACTCCTCTCAGTCTACCTCTACCACCCCTCTCTCTCTCTCTACCTCTACCACTCCTCCCTCTCTACCTCTACCACCTCTCTCTCCCTACCTCTACCACCCCTCTCTCTCTACCTCTACCACCTCTCTCTCTCTACCTCTACCACCCCTCTCTCTCTACCTCTACCACCCCTCTCTCTCTCTCTACCTCTACCACCTCTCTCTCCCTACCTCTACCACCCCTCTCTCTCTACCTCTACCACCCCTCTCTCCCTACCTCTACCACCCCTCTCACTCTACCTCTACCACCCCTCTCTCTCTACCTCTACCACCCCTCTCTCTCTACCTCTACCACCCCTCTCTATATCTACCTCTACCACTCCTCTCAGTCTACCTCTAACACCCCCCTCTCTCTCTCTCTCTCTCTACCTCTACCACCCCTCTCTCTATCTACCTCTACCACCCCTCTCTCTCTCTACCTGTATGTGTAATTTTTACTGTTAATTTTTACTCTCTCTCTACCTCTACCCCCCTCTCTCTCTCTCTCTCTACCTCTACCACCCCTCTCTCTCTACCTCTACCACCCCTCTCACTCTACCTCTAACACCCTCTCTCTCTCTCTCTCTCTCTCTCTCTCTCTCTCTCTCTCTCTCTACCTCTACCACCCCTCTCACTCTACCTCTACCACCCCTCTCACTCTACCTCTACCACCCCTCTCTCTCTTTACCTCTACCACCCCTCTCTCTCTCTTTCTCTACCTCTACCACCCCTCTGTCTCTACCTCTACCACCCCTCTCTCTTTACCTCTACCACCCCTCTCTCTCTCTTTCTCTACCTCTACCACCCCTCTCTCTCTACCTCTACCACCTCTCTCTCTCTCTCTACCTCTACCACCCCTCTCTCTCTACCTCTACCACCCCCCTCTCTCTCTCTCTCTCTACCTCTACCTCTCTCTCTACCTCTCTCTCTCTCTCTCTCTCTCTACCTCTCTCTCTCTCGACCTCTCGCTCTCTCAATTCAATTCAATTCAAGGGGCTTTATTGGCATGGGTAACATGTGTTAACATTGCCAAAGCAAGTAAGGTAGATAATATATAAAGTGAAATAAACAATAAAAATTAACAGTATACATCACACATACAGAAGTTTCAAAACAATAAAGACATTACAAATGTCATATTATATATATACAGTGTTTTTACAATGTACAAATGGTTAAGGACACAAGATAAAATAAATAAGCATAGATATGGGTTGTATTTACAATGGTGCGTGTTCTTCTGTACATAGTTAAAGCTTTCCTTAATTTTGGGTCAGTCACAGTGGTCTCTCTCTACCTCTCTCCCTACCTCCCTCTCTCTCTCTACCTCTCTCTCTCTCTCTACCTCTCTCTCTCTCTCTACCTCTCTCTCAATTCAATTCAATTCAAGGGCTTTATTGGCATGGGAAACATGTGTTAACATTGCCAAAGCAAGTGAGGTAGATAATATATAAAGTGAATATATAAAGTGAAATAAACAATAAAAATTAACAGTAAACATTACACATACAGAAGTTTCAAAACAATAAAGACATTACAAATGGCATATTATATATATACAGTGTTTTAACAATGTACAAATGGTAAAGGACACAAGATAAAATAAATAAGCATAGATATGGGTTGTATTTACAATGGTGTGTGTTCTTCACTGGTTGTCCTTTTCTCGTGGCAACAGGTCACAAATCTTGCTGCTGTGATGGCACACTGTGGAATTTCACCCAGTAGATATGGGAGTTTATCAAAATTGGATTTGTTTTCAAATTCTTTGTGGATCTGTGTAATCTGAGGGAAATATGTCTCTCTAATATGGTCATACGTTGGGCAGGAGGTTAGGAAGTGCAGCTCAGTTTCCACCTCATTTTGTGGGCAGTGAGCACATAGCCTGTCTTCTCTTGAGAGCCATGTCTGCCTACAGCGACCTTTCTCAACAGCAAGGCTATGCTCACTGAGTCTGTACATAGTTAAAGCTTTCCTTAATTTTGGGTCAGTCACAGTGGTCAGGTATTCTACCTATCCGCTCTCTACCTCTACCACCCCTCTCTCTCTCTCTCTCTCTCTCTCTCTCTCTCTCTCTCTCTCTACCTCTACAAACCCTCTCTCTCTCTATCTCCCTCTCTGTCTCTCTCTCTCTCCCTCCCCCCTCTCTCTCTCTCTCTCTATCTGTACCCTCTCTCTCTGTTCTCTCTCTCTCCCTCTCTCTCCCTCTACCTCTACCACCCCTCTCTACCTCTCTTTCTCTCTCTCTCTCTCTACCTCTCTTTCTCTCTCTCTCTCTCTACCTCTACCACCCCTCTCTCTCTCTCTCTACCTCTACCACCCCTCTCTACCTCTACCACCCCTCTCTCTCTCTCTCTACCTCTACCACCCCTATCTCTCTCCCTCTCTCTCTACCTCTACCACTCCTCTCTCTCTCCCTCTCTTCCTATCCTCTCTCTCTACCTCTACCACCCCCCCTCTCTCTCTCCCTCTTTCTTCCTATTCTCTGAGTCTATAACCACCATACTGTTGATGAAGTGAGTCTATAGCCACCATACTGTTGATGAAGTGAGTCTATAACCACCATACTGTTGATGAAGTGAGCCTATAACCATACTGTTTATGAAGTGAGTCTATAACCATACTGTTGATGAAGTGAGTCTGACCACCATACTGTTGATGAAGTGAGTCTATAACCACCAAACTGTTGATGAAGTGAGTCTATAACCATACTGTTGATGAAGTGAGTCTATAACCACCATACTGTTGATGAAGTGAGTCTATAGCCATACTGTTGATGAAGTGAGTCTATAACCACCATACTGTTGATGAAGTGAGTCCATAACCACCATACTGTTGATGAAGTGAGTCTATAACCACCATACTGTTGATGAAGTGAGTCCATAACCACCATACTGTTGATGAAGTGAGTCTATAACCACCATACTGTTGATGAAGTGAGTCTATTACCACCATACTGTTGATGAAGTGAGTCTATAACCATACTGTTGATGAAGTGAGTCCATAACCACCATACTGTTGATGAAGTGAGTCTATAACCACCATACTGTTGATGAAGTGAGTCTATAACCATACTGTTGATGAAGTGAGTCCAGAACCACCATACTGTTGATGAAGTGAGTCTATAACCACCATACTGTTGATGAAGTGAGTCCATAACCATACTGTTGATGAAGTGAGTCCATAACCAACATACTGTTGATGAAGTGAGTCTATAACCATACTGTTGATGAAGTGAGTCCATAACCACCATACTGTTGATGAAGTGAGTCTATAACCATACTGTTGATGAAGTGAGTCCATAACCATACTGTTGATGAAGTGAGTCTATAGCCATACTGTTGATGAAGTGAGTCTATAACCACCATACTGTTGATGAAGTGAGTCCATAACCACCATACTGTTGATGAAGTGAGTCTATAACCATACTGTTGATGAAGTGAGTCTATAACCATACTGTTGATGAAGTGAGTCTATAACCACCATACTGTTGATGAAGTGAGTCCATAACCACCATACTGTTGATGAAGTGAGTCTATAACCACCATACTGTTGATGAAGTGAGTCCATAACCACCATACTGTTGATGAAGTGAGTCTATAACCACCATACTGTTGATGAAGTGAGTCTATAACCACCATACTGTTGATGAAGTGAGTCTATTACCACCATACTGTTGATGAAGTGAGTCTATAACCATACTGTTGATGAAGTGAGTCCATAACCACCATACTGTTGATGAAGTGAGTCTATAACCACCATACTGTTGATGAAGTGAGTCTATAACCATACTGTTGATGAAGTGAGTCCAGAACCACCATACTGTTGATGAAGTGAGTCTATAACCACCATACTGTTGATGAAGTGAGTCCATAACCATACTGTTGATGAAGTGAGTCCATAACCAACATACTGTTGATGAAGTGAGTCTATAACCATACTGTTGATGAAGTGAGTCCATAACCACCATACTGTTGATGAAGTGAGTCTATAACCATACTGTTGATGAAGTGAGTCCATAACCATACTGTTGATGAAGTGAGTCTATAGCCATACTGTTGATGAAGTGAGTCTATAACCACCATACTGTTGATGAAGTGAGTCCATAACCACCATACTGTTGATGAAGTGAGTCTATAACCATACTGTTGATGAAGTGAGTCTATAACCATACTGTTGATGAAGTGAGTCTATAACCACACTGTTGATGAAGTGAGTCTATAACCATACTTTTGATGAAGTGAGTCTATAACCATACTGTTGATGAAGTGAGTCCATAACCACCATACTGTTGATGAAGTGAGTCTATAACCACCATACTGTTGATGAAGTGAGTCTATAACCATACTGTTGATGAAGTGAGTCTATAACCACACTGTTGATGAAGTGAGTCTATAACCATACTTTTGATGAAGTGAGTCTATAACCATACTGTTGATGAAGTGAGTCCATAACCACCATACTGTTGATGAAGTGAGTCTATAACCATACTGTTGATGAAGTGAGTCTATAACCATACTGTTGATGAAGTGAGTCTATAACCATACTGTTGATGAAGTGAGTCCATAACCACCATACTGTTGATGAAGTGAGTCTATAACCATACTGTTGATGAAGTGAGTCTATAACCATACTGTTGATGAAGTGAGTCTATAACCACCATACTGTTGATGAAGTGAGTCTATAACCATACTGTTGATGAAGTGAGTCTATAACCACCATACTGTTGATGAAGTGAGTCCATAACCACCATACTGTTGATGAAATGAGTCTATAACCACCATACTGTTGATGAAATGAGTCTATAACCATACTGTTGATGAAGTGAGTCTATAACCACCATACTGTTTATGAAGTGAGTCTATAACCACCATACTGTTGATGAAGTGAGTCCATAACCACCATACTGTTGATGAAATGAGTCTATAACCATACTGTTGATGAAGTGAGTCTATAACCACCATACTGTTGATGAAGTGAGTCTATAACCATACTGTTGATGAAGTGAGTCTATAACCATACTGTTGATGAAGTGAGTCTATAACCACCATACTGTTGATGAAGTGAGTCTATAACCACCATACTGTTGATGAAGTGAGTCCATAACCATACTGTTGATGAAGTGAGCCTATAACCACCATACTGTTACATACCATACATGGACACACACATACTCTGCCTTTACAATCACACACACACTTCTCTAGTCCTCACTCGCCTCGACTCTCACACTCTGTCTCACACACCCGCACACACACACACTATGCCCCCTGACCACACACACACACACACACACACACACACACACACACACACACACACACACACACACCAATTGGAGGGAGCGTCAGCTGTTCATGACTAGCTGCCACACTTCACCAAGGAGACCAAAATATGTCCTGACACCTTTCCTTTCCACAGCTCTGTAGGAGTTGTCTCAACGTGTGGACTGGACGCGGAGACACAGGGTGTCGACTGGACACGGAGACACGAAGACACAGAGTGTGGACTGGACACGGAGACACAGAGTGTGGACTGGACACGGAGACACGGAGACACAGAGTGTGGACTGGACACGGAGACACAGAGTGTGGACTGGACACGGAGACACAGAGTGTGGACTGGACACAGAGATACAGAGTGTGGACTGGACACGGAGACACTGAGACACAGTGTCGACTGGACACGGAGACACAGAGTGTGGACTGGACACGGAGACACGGAGACACAGAGTGTGGACTGGACACGGAGACACAGAGTGTGGACTGGACGCGGAGACACGGAGTGTGGACTGGACGCGGAGACACGGAGTGTGGACAGGACACGGAGACACGGAGACACAGAGTGTGGACTGGACATGGAGACACGGAGACACAGAGTGTGGACTGGACACAGAGATACAGAGTGTGGACTGGACACGAGACACTGAGACACAGTGTCGACTGGACACGGAGACACAGAGTGTGGACTGGACACGGAGACACGGAGACACAGAGTGTGGACTGGACACGGAGACACAGAGTGTGGACTGGACGCGGAGACACGGAGTGTGGACTGGACATGGAGACGCGGAGACACGGAGTGTGGACAGGACACGGAGACACGGAGACACAGAGTGTGGACTGGACATGGAGACACGGAGACACAGAGTGTGGACTGGACATGGAGACACAGAGTGTGGACTGGACACGGAGACACGGAGACACAGAGTGTGGACTGGACACGGAGGCACAGAGTGTGGACTGGACATGGAGACACAGAGTGTGGACTGGACACGGAGACACGGAGACACAGTGTTGACTGGACACGGAGACACAGAGTGTGGACTGGACACGGAGACACAGAGTGTCGACTGGACACGGAGACACAGAGTGTGGACTGGACACGGAGACACGGAGACACAGAGTGTGGACTGGACACGGAGACACAGAGTGTGGACTGGACGCGGAGACACGGAGTGTGGACTGGACGCGGAGACACGGAGTGTGGACAGGACACGGAGACACGGAGACACAGAGTGTGGACTGGACATGGAGACACGGAGACACAGAGTGTGGACTGGACACAGAGATACAGAGTGTGGACTGGACACGGAGACACTGAGACACAGTGTCGACTGGACACGGAGACACAGAGTGTGGACTGGACACGGAGACACGGAGACACAGAGTGTGGACTGGACACGGAGACACAGAGTGTGGACTGGACGCGGAGACACGGAGTGTGGACTGGACACGGAGACGCGGAGACACGGAGTGTGGACAGGACACGGAGACACGGAGACACAGAGTGTGGACTGGACATGGAGACACGGAGACACAGAGTGTGGACTGGACATGGAGACACAGAGTGTGGACTGGACACGGAGACACGGAGACACAGAGTGTGGACTGGACACGGAGGCACAGAGTGTGGACTGGACATGGAGACACAGAGTGTGGACTGGACACGGAGACACGGAGACACAGTGTTGACTGGACACGGAGACACAGAGTGTGGACTGGACACGGAGACACAGAGTGTGGACTGGACACGGAGACACAGAGTGTGGACTGGACACGGAGACACGGAGACACAGAGTGTGGACTGGACACGGAGACACAGAGTGTGGACTGGACACGGAGACACAGAGTGTGGACTGGACACGGAGACACAGCGTGTGGACTGGACGCGGAGACACAGAGTGTGGACTGGACGCAGAGACACAGAGTATGGACTGGACGCGGAGACACAGAGTGTGGACTGGACACGGAGACACAGAGTGTGGACTGGACACGGAGACACGGAGACACAGAGTGTGGACTGGACACGGAGACACAGAGTGTGGACTGGACACGGAGACACGGAGTGTGGACTGGACATGGAGACACAGAGTGTGGACTGGACACGGAGACACAGAGTGTGGACTGGACACGGAGACACAGAGTGTGGACTGGACACGGAGACACAGAGTGTGGACTGGACACGGAGACACGGAGACACAGAGTGTGGACTGGACACGGAGACACGGAGACACAGAGTGTGGACTGGACACGGAGACACAGAGTGTGGACTGGACACGGAGACACAGAGTGTGGACTGGACATGGAGACACAGCGTGTGGACTGGACGCGGAGACACAGAGTGTGGACTGGACACGGAGACACAGAGTGTGGACTGGACACGGAGACACAGAGTGTGGACTGGACACGGAGACACAGAGTGTGGACAGGACACGGAGACACAGAGTGTGGACAGGACACAGACACAGAGTGTGGACTGGACACGGAGACACGGAGACACAGAGTGTGGACTGGACACGGAGACACAGAGTGTGGACTGGACACGGAGACACAGAGTGTGGACTGGACGCGGAGACACAGAGTGTGGACTGGACGCGGAGACACAGAGTATGGACTGGACACGGAGACACAGAGTGTGGACTGGACACAGAGACACAGAGTGTTGACTGGACACGGAGACAGAGTGTGGACTGGACACGGAGACACAGAGTGTGGACTGGACACGGAGACACAGAGTGTGGACTGGACACGGAGACACAGAGTGTGGACTGGACACGGAGACACGGAGACACAGAGTGTGGACAGGACACGGAGACACAGAGTGTGGACAGGACACAGACAAAGAGTGTGGACTGGACACGGAGACACAGAGTGTGGACTGGACACGGAGACACGGAGACACAGAGTGTGGACTGCACACGGAGACACAGAGTGTGGACTGGACACGGAGACACAGTGTTGACTGGACACGGAGACACAGAGTGTGGACTGAACACGGAGACACAGAGTGTGGACTGGACGCGGAGACACAGAGTGTGGACTGGACGCAGAGACACAGAGTGTGGACTGGACGCGGAGACACAGAGTGTGGACTGGACACGGAGACGCGGAGACACAGAGTGTCGACTGGACACAGAGACACAGAGTGTGGACTGGACACGGAGACACAGAGTGTGGACTGGACATGGAGACAGAGTGTGGACTGGACACGGAGACGCGGAGACACAGAGTGTCGACTGGACACAGAGACACAGAGTGTGGACTGGATGCGGAGACGCAGAGACACAGAGTGTGGACTGGACGCAGAGACACGGAGACAGAGTGTGGACTGGACGCGGAGACACAGAGTGTGGACTGGACGCGGAGACACAGAGTGTGGACTGAACACGGAGACACAGAGTGTGGACTGGACGCGGAGACACGGAGACAGAGTGTGGACTGGACGCGGAGACACAGAGTGTGGACTGGACGCGGAGACACAGAGTGTGGACTGAACACGGAGACACAGAGTGTGGACTGGATACGGAGACACAGAGTGCATCCCAGTGTTCTCTAATCCAACAATCCAAACGTATTGATACCCAGGAAAACATGCCGTTCCTACAGAAACCTTTTGGTAGCTCCGGTATACCCACACTACTGTCTCTGATGTGACCCCTGAACTGTAACGCCCAGTCGCCCAGCTATCTCTCTTTGCTAAATGACAGATTTCCTTTTCCTCACTTCATGGCCATATTGGTTTCCCTTCAGAAAAGGGCTGACTTCCAGTTGAAGCAGGTTATTATGGGATAAAGGAATCCTCTTATGGACACACGTGAACGCGGACGCAAACACACACACACACACACACACACACACACACACACACACACACACACACACACACACACACACACACAAAGAATCCTCTTATGTCTGTAAACTAGTTCCAGTGATACAGCAGTGCTGCTACCCCAGCGTTTCAGTGGCGCCATGTTTATCTGTTTATTATTTTGTAGGGAGGTGTGTGTGTTGTGTGTGTGTGTGTGTGTGTGTGTGTGTGTGTGTTGTGTGTGAGTGTTGTGTGTGTGTGTTGGAGGTGAGTGGTGGAGTGAGAGTTTATTTCCCCACAGCAGGAGCAAGGGACAGAGATAAGAGAGAGTTCAGCCTCAGAAATATGGAGCGAGAGAGATGGAGGGAGGGAGGGAGTTAGGGAGCGAGGGAGGGAGGGATCAGGAGAGAAAGAGAAAGGGAAGGAGAGTCCATCCTCAGCATTATGGAGGGAGGGAGGGAGGGAGGGAGGGAGGGAGGGAGGGAGGGAGGGAGGGAGGGAGGGAGGGAGGGAGGGAGGGAGGGGGAGGGAGGGAGGGAGGGAGGGATCAGGAGAGAAAGAGAAAGGTAAGGAGAGTCCATCCTCAGCATTATGGAGGGATGGAGGGAGGGAGGGAGGGAGGGAGGGAGGGAGGGAGGGAGGGAGGGGAGGGAGGGAGGGAGGGAGAGTCCACTCTCAGCATTATGGAGGAGGGAGGGAGGGAGGGAGGGAGGGAGGGAGGGAGGGAGGGAGGGAGGGAGGGAGGGAGGGAGGGAAAGGAAGAGAGAGTCCACTCTCAGCATTATGTAGGGAGGGAGGGAGGGAGGGGAGAGAGGAGGGAGGGAGGGAGGGAGGGAGGGAGGGAGGGAGGGAGGGAGGGAGGGAGGGAGGGAAAGGAAGAGAGAGTCCACTCTCAGCATTATGGAGGGAGGGAGGGAGGGAGGGAGGGAGGGAGGGAGGGAGGGAGGGAGGGAGGGAGGGAGGGAGGGAGGAGGGAGGGAAAGGAAGAGAGTCCACCCTCAGCAGTAACCTGGTCATGGATGAGAGAGGGATGGAGCAAGGGAGGAAAAGAGAGAGAGAGAGATGATGTGGGGAGAGAGATTTGTCCTCTTCATCAACAGACAGTGATGTGGGTGGAATGATAGGTTCTTCATCACTAATACATAATAATTTGCTGTGTGCGTATATTTCACTAATGTAAATGTTAGAATTTGTTTTTGCATATCCCAGCAGAGAGTGGGTCAGCCCGGGTCAGATATTATCAACGTTGACCCAGGAGCAATGAAGGTTAAGTGCCTTGCTCAAGGGCACATTGACAGATGTTTCACCTGGTCGGCTCGGGGATTCAAACTAAGGACCTTCCTCTCTAACCGACAGGCTACCTGCCCCCCACTACCTATGATGGGTGTACTATAGCAGGGCCTTCTTAGAGTTCACGTGTGTGTGTGTGTGTGTGTGTGTGTGTGTGTGTGTACTATAGCAGGGCCTTTTTAGAGTTCACTTTGTGTGTGTGCGTGTGAGTCTACTATAGGAAGGGCCTTCTTAGAGTTCACTTTGTGTGTGTGTGTGTGTGTACTATTGCAGGGCCTTCTTAGAGTTCACGTGTGTGTGTGTGTGTGTGTGTGTGTGTGTGTGTGTGTGTGTGTGTACTATAGCAGGGCCTTTTTAGAGTTCACTTTGTGTGTGTGCGTGTGAGTCTACTATAGGAAGGGCCTTCTTAGAGTTCACTTTGTGTGTGTGTGTGTGTGTACTATTGCAGGGCCTTCTTAGAGTTCACGTGTGTGTGTGTGTGTGTGTGTGTGTGTGTGTGTGTGTGTGTGTGTGTGTACTATAGCAGGGCCTTTTTAGAGTTCACTTTGTGTGTGTGCGTGTGAGTCTACTATAGGAAGGGCCTTCTTAGAGTTCACTTTGTGTGTGTGTGTGTGTGTGTGTACTATTGCAGGGCCTTCTTAGAGTTCACTTTGTGTGTGTGTGTGTGAGAGAGACCCTGAGCACCCTCTATGTAACCTCCCCCCCGTGTTCATCACCACTACAGGTGAATCTGTCATGTTGTTTTGTCTGCCCTTTTTCTCCTGATTTCGTTCCCTCCTTTCCCCTCCTCTCTCTGCAGTCTCGGGTTCCCCTCCTCCGTCAGATGGCGTTCTGCCTGGCCGAGCTTCACTGTTGGTCCTCCAGCAGCTCACTACAAGTCAGAGGTTTGTATGTCTGTTTTAGAGACAGCTTCACTGTTGGTCCTCCAGCAGCTCACTACAAGTGGAAGGTTAAAGGACACATTTCTACATGATCTATCTATACATCTGCTTCTCTCTCTCATCTCTACATAGAGATCCTATTAAATAACAAATATACAGAGCTCTTCAATTCTTCAAATTCATTATTTTATTTATTTATTTAATGTCAATTCTTTCTGATCAAATACATTTAAGACTCTTCTGGTTCTATCCAATTAACTCATATTTTCCCATTGACATGTGTCTGTCTGTCTCCCATTGACATGTGTCTGTCTGTCTCCCATTGACATGTGTCTGTCTGTCTCCCATTGACATGTGTCTGTCTGTCTCCCATTGACACGTGTCTGTCGGTCTCCCATTGACATGTGTCGGTCTCCCATTGACATGTGTCTGTCTGTCTCCCGTTAACATGTGTCTGTCTCCCATTGACATGTGTCTGTCTGTCTCCCATTGACATGTGTCTGTCTGTCTCCCATTGACATGTGTCGGTCTCCCATTGACATGTGTCGGTCTCCCATTGACATGTGTCTGTCTGTCTCCCATTGACATGTGTCTGTCTGTC
Source organism: Oncorhynchus masou masou (assembly GCF_036934945.1). NCBI lineage: Eukaryota > Metazoa > Chordata > Actinopteri > Salmoniformes > Salmonidae > Oncorhynchus > Oncorhynchus masou. The sequence goes on from NC_088235.1 coordinate 3,316,375, forward strand.
TCCCATTGACATGTATCTGTCTGTCTCCCATTGACATGTGTCTGTCTGTCTCCCATTGACATGTGTCTGTCTGTCTCCCATTGACATGTGTCTGTCTGTCTCCCATTGACATGTGTCTGTCTGTCTCCCATTGACATGTGTCTGTCTGTCTCCCATTGACATGTGTCTGTCTGTCTCCCATTGACATGTGTCTGTCTGTCTCCCATTGACATGTGTCTGTCTGTCTCCCATTAACATGTGTCTGTCTGTCTCCCATTGACATGTGTCTGTCTGTCTCCCATTGACATGTATCTGTCTGTCTCCCATTGACATGTGTCTGTCTGTCTCCCATTGACATGTGTCTGTCTGTCTCCCATTGACATGTGTCTGTCGGTCTCCCATTGACATGTGTCTGTCTGTCTCCCATTGACGTGTCTGTCTGTCTCCCATTGACATGTGTTGGTCTCCCATTGACATGTGTCTGTCTGTCTCCCATTGACATGTGTCGGTCTCCCATTGACATGTGTTGGTCTCCCATTGACATACACTACCTTTCAAAAGTTTGGGGTCACTTAAAAATTTCCTACTTAGAAGGCCAGCATCCCGGAGTCTCCTCTTCACTGTTCATGTTGAGACTGGACAGAGGAACTCTGGGCTACCCTGCCGCCCCACGTTGGGACTGGTGTTTTGCAGGGTGCTATTTAATGAAGCTGCCAGTTGAGGACTTGTGAGGCGTCTGTTTCTCAAACTAGACTCTCTAATGTACTTGTCCTCTTGCTCAGTTGTGCACCGGGGCCTCCCACTCCTCTTTCTATTCTGGTTAGAGACAGTTTGCACTGTTCTGTGAAGGGAGTAGGCCAGAGCGTTCGAGATCTTCGGTCTTTGTTTCTGGACATTTTGAGCCTGTAATTGAACTCACAAATGCTGATGCTCCAGATACTCAACTAGTCTAAAGAAGGCCAGTTTTATTGCTTCTTTAATCAGAACAGTTTTCAGCTGTACTAACATAATTGCAAAAGGGTTTTCTAATGATCAATTAGCCTTTTAAAATGATAAACTTGGATTAGCTAACACAACGTGCCATTGGAACACAGGAGTGATGGTTGCTGATAATGGGCCTCTGTACGCCAATGTAGATATTCCATTAAAAATCTGCCGTTTCCAGCTACAATAGTGATTTACAACATTAACAATGTCTACACTGTATTTCTGATCAATTTGATGTTATTTTAATGGACAAAAAAAATGCTTTTCTTTCAAAAACAAGGACATTTCTAAATGACCCCAAACTTTTGAACGGTAGTGTATACTGTCTCCCATTGACGTGAGTCTGTCTGTCTCCCATTGACGTGAGCCTGTCTGTCTCCCATTGGCGTGAGCCTGTCTGTCTCCCATTGACGTGAGCCAGTCTGTCTCCCATTAACGTGAGCCTGTCTGTCTCCCATTGACGTGAGCCAGTCTCCCATTGACGTGAGCCTGTCTGTCTCCCATTGACGTGAGCCAGTCTCCCATTGACGTGAGCCAGTCTCCCATTGACGTGAGCCAGTCTCCCATTGACGTGAGCCAGTCTCCCATTAACGTGAGCCAGTCTCCCATTGACGTGAGCCAGTCTCCCATTGACGTGAGCCTGTCTCCCATTGACGTGAGCCTGTCTGTCTCCCATTGACGTGAGCCTGTCTGTCTCCCATTGACGTGAGCCTGTCTGTCTCCCATTGACGTGAGCCTGTCTGTCTCCCATTGACGTGAGCCTGTCTGTCTCCCATTGACGTGAGCCTGTCTCCCATTGACGTGAGCCAGTCTCCCATTGACGTGAGCCAGTCTCCCATTGACGTGAGCCTGTCTCCCATTGACGTGAGCCAGTCTCCCATTGACGTGAGCCAGTCTCCCATTGACGTGAGCCAGTCTCCCATTGACGTGAGCCAGTCTCCCATTGACGTGAGCCAGTCTCCCATTGACGTGAGCCAGTCTCCCATTGACGTGAGCCAGTCTCCCATTGACGTGAGCCAGTCTCCCATTGACGTGAGCCAGTCTCCCATTGACGTGAGCCAGTCTCCCATTGACGTGAGCCAGTCTCCCATTGACGTGAGCCAGTCTCCCATTGACGTGAGCCAGTCTCCCATTGACGTGAGCCAGTCTCCCATTGACGTGAGCCAGTCTCCCATTGACTTGAGCCAGTCTCCCATTGATAAAATTTAATGGTCCTCTAGCTCAGTTGGTAGAGCATTGCTCTTTCTACGCTAGGGTCATGGGTTCAATTCCCTCTGGGGCCCCTCATATGTAAAAGGTATGCAGACATGACTGTAAGGAGCTTTGGATAAAAGCGTCTGCTGATATTAGATACTGTATATTAATAATGTAACACGTTCTGAATGAACCAATCATCTCAATTGTGAATCAGACTTTTACTGTTCAACTGCCGTCTATGCTCTAGGCTTACGATGACCGCCAACCAACCCCTGACCTTTATGACCTTGTGGGTGGGGCCTAAGTTTTGAGTCGGGGGTTGACAGTTGCTGTCTGTCTCTCCACACCTATCTGTTCATCTTTTCAGTCACAGAGAGAGAAATAAATGTTATTTTCCTTGTTTAGCTTCCCTTCAGTCTCTTCTGTTCCAGTCTGGTAAGCTTCAGGCGGAGATAGTGTCTCTGAGGCCAAACCGTGTGTGTGTGTGTTTGTGTGTGACAGGTGTGTGTGTGTGTGTGTGTGTGTGTGTGTGTGTGTGTGTGTGTGTGTGTGTGTGTGTGTGTGTGTGTGTGTGTGTGTGTGTGTGTGTGTGTGTGTGTGTGTGTGACAGGTGTGTGTGTCGTGGTTATATTAGTTTGTTTCTGACTTAGTGTTTTTTGCTATCAGAGCAAACGTTGGGTGGAGGGATATATCGGGATGGTGGCTTGGGGTGGTGAGGCGTGACGCTCCCTGCCAACCCCTGTCTGTACAGTATACATCCGCCCAAAATCCTAGTTACCTGTCTGGAGGATACATATCAAACAGGACAGATGGAAATACTATGAAAGGAATATGACTGTATGAGACTGTTGATACAAATGTGTGTGTGTGTGTGTGTGTGTGTGTGTGTGTGTGTGTGTGTGTGTGTGTGTGTGTGTGTGTGTGTGTGTGTGTGTGTGTGTGTGTGTGTGTGTGTGTGTGTGTGTGTGTCTGTGTGTGTGTCTGTGTGTGTGTCAGCGCTCCCCCTTTATTAGTGTGACCTGTTCTAAGGAGCAGGAGACACACACACACACACACACACACACACACGCCTCAGCAGCAGCAGAAGAGAGGACGTGATAAAATAGTGATGTGCTGTGAGAATCCTGGCCTGGCCTGGAGTTTGGGCCGTCGCTAATAACACCCAATGAAAGTCTAGTCTCAGCAGTTTAGGGGTAGAGGTGTGTGTGTGTTGATTAGGTGCAACTAGGCATGTGTGGGATGAAGTCTGTCCTGGAGGTGAAGAGGGGTTACAGAGGCTTCTCTCTTCATCAGTATTTTATCCCGCTAGTCCCCCTCCCTCCCTCCCTCCCTCCCTCCCTCCCTCCCTCCCTCCCTCCCTCCCTCCCTCCCTCCCTCCCTCCCTCCCTCCCTCCCTCCCTCCCTCCCTCCTCTTCTATTCCCCTCCCTCCCTAGTCTCCCTCTCTCCCTCCCTCCCTCCTCTATCCCTCTATCCTCTTCTATTCCCCTCCCTCCCTCCCTAGTCTCCCTCCCTCCCTCCCTCCCTCCCTCCTCTATCCCTCTATCCCTCCTCTTCTATTCCCCTCCTTCCCTCTATGCCTCCCTCCCTTCCTCTATGCCTCCCTCCCTCCCTCCTCTTCTATTCCCCTCCCTCTCTCCCTCCATCCTCCTATATTCCCTCCATCCTTCCTCCTCTATCCCTCCCTCCTCTAGCCCTCCCTCCTTCCTCCTCTATCCCTTCCTCCTCTATCCCTCCCTCCTCTAGCCTTCCCTCCTTCCTCCTCTATCCCTTCCTCCTCTATCCCTCCCTCCTCTAGCCCTCCCTCCTCTCGCCCTCCCTCCTTCCTCCTCTATCCCTCCCTCCCTCTTCCTCCTCTATCCCTCCCTCCCTCTCCCTCCTCTTCTATTCCCCCTCTCTCCTCCCTCCTCCCTCTCTCCTTCCAGCCTCCCTCCCTCCCTCGTTATCTGGAACGGAGTGCAGGCAGAAGGGACAGGACACTAGCTGATAGTGATTGTTTATCCCGTGGTGAGAAATTGCTGATCTGTCCATTTTTCTGACAGACCGGTGATTTCTCTCTCTCTCTGCGTCTCTCTCTCTCTATCCATCTCTTTCTCTCTCTCCTTCCATCTCTCTCTCTCGTTCTTTCTCTCTCTGCACACAGATACAGATATTGGCACCCATCAGTACTATGACAAAGGAGAGCCAGGTAAATATGTTTAAAATGTATATGTTCCTACTTCCACCACACACACACAAGCACACACACACACACACACACACACACACACACACACACACACACACACACACACACACACACACGTCTGCATGTTGAGCAGCTGCACGTCTCTTGTCCATCTTCAGTGAGATGATGCTCTTGCTCAAAGCCATTTCATTTGGAGGATTACAGAAGGATGTCTTGATATCTCAGTGGAGGAGAAGAGAGGAGGGAGAACAAAGGAGAGAGAGAGCAGAGCAGAGAGTACCACATCGCGTCGGCTAATTTAAGCTGTGCAAATTGATAATAGCCTCTATTAACACACACACACACACACACACACACACACACACACACACACACACACACACACACACACACACACACACACTGATATCAACCTCAAATGTAAGACACCGTTCTTTCCACAAGAGGGAGTCCCAGGCTCATTAGAATTACTAAGGGACCCCCCCCCTTCCTGTCCCTCACCCCTTAGGCACAGATCTAGGATCAGCTCCCACTCCCCGCCCCTCAGATCTGGGAATCAGCTCCTCCTCCCCGCACTGACCCTCAGCTCTAGGATCAGCTCCCCCCTGACCTTAACTGTAGGGGGGCGAAACCACTAAACTGACCTTGGATCAGCGTGTGGGGAACTAGGGGCTACTCCTACTCTGCCCTGAAGCAGGTGGCTGTGTCTGGGTGTCCTCTCAGCCTCTTATCTGATTAGGGGCCACTAATCCTGGAAGTGGGCTAAACTGCCAGCGGGGCCTACCAGATCCTACCAGACAGGCCACTTTCCTGCTCCCGGCGGCTGAGTGAGGAGGCTTGGGCTAGGCTGTCGACTGGTCAGATTGGAGGGGCACTGTTTAGCACTGGCTTGCTGCTCCTGTCCCACCTGGAAACACACACACACACACACACACACACACACACACACACACACACACACACACACACACACTAACCCTTTCTTGGCACATAGACAATACTGACACGTACACAGCATACACCTGAAACAGTAGAACAGTAGAACAGCAGAACAGTAGAACAGCGGAACAGTAGAACAGCGGAACAGCAGAACAGTGGAACAGTAGAACAGTGGAACAGTGGAACAGTAGAACAGTAGAACAGTGGAACAGTGGAACAGTAGAACAGTGGAACAGTGGAACAGTAATACAGTAGAACAGTGGAACAGTGGAACAGTGGAACAGTGGAACAGTAGAACAGTAGAACAGTGTAACAGTAGAACAGTAGAACAGTGGAACAGTAGAACAGTAGAACAGTATAACAGTAGAACAGTGGAACAGTAGAACAGTAGAACAGTAGAACAGTATAACAGTGGAACAGTAGAACAGTAGAACAGTGGAACAGTAGAACAGTAGAACAGTAGAACAGTGTAACAGTAGAACAGTATAACAGTATAACAGTATAACAGTAGAACAGTGGAACAGTAGAACAGTATAACAGTATAACAGTGGAACAGTGGAACAGTAGAACAGTAGAACAGTAGAACAGTGGAACAGTAGAACAGTAGAACAGTAGAACAGTGGAACAGTAGAACAGTAGAACAGTAGAACAGTAGAACAGTGGAACAGTAGAACAGTAGAACAGTGGAACAGTGGAACAGTAGAACAGTGGAACAGTAGAACAGTAGAACAGTATAACAGTATAACAGTAGAACAGTAGAACAGTGGAACAGTAGAACAGTAGAACAGTGGAACAGTGGAACAGTAGAACAGTAGAACAGTATAACAGTATAACAGTGGAACAGTAGAACAGTAGAACAGTAGAACAGTGGAACAGTAGAACAGTGGAACAGTGGAACAGTGGAACAGTAGAACAGTAGAACAGTGGAACAGTGGAACAGTAGAACAGTGGAACAGTGGAACAGTATAACAGTGGAACAGTGGAACAGTGGAACAGTGGAACAGTGGAACAGTAGAACAGTGGAACAGTGGAACAGTGGAACAGTATAACAGTATAACAGTATAACAGTGGAACAGTGGAACAGTGGAACAGTGGAACAGTGGAACAGTAGAACAGTAGAACAGTATAACAGTAGAACAGTGGAACAGTAGAACAGTGGAACAGTGGAACAGTGGAACAGTGGAACAGTGGAACAGTAGAACAGTGGAACAGTGGAACAGTGGAACAGTGGAACAGTGGAACAGTATAACAGTGGAACAGTGGAACAGTAGAACAGTGGAACAGTAGAACAGTAGAACAGTGGAACAGTGGAACAGTAGAACAGTAGAACAGTGGAACAGTAGAACAGTGGAACAGTGGAACAGTAGAACAGTAGAACAGTGGAACAGTAGAACAGTGGAACAGTGGAACAGTAGAACAGTAGAACAGTAGAACAGTATAACAGTAGAACAGTGGAACAGTAGAACAGTAGAACAGTGGAACAGTAGAACAGTGGAACAGTGGAACAGTGGAACAGTAGAACAGTGGAACAGTGGAACAGTAGAACAGTGGAACAGTGGAACAGTATAACAGTGGAACAGTGGAACAGTAGAACAGTGGAACAGTAGAACAGTGGAACAGTGGAACAGTGGAACAGTAGAACAGTAGAACAGTAGAACAGTGGAACAGTGGAACAGTAGAACAGTGGAACAGTAGAACAGTAGAACAGTGGAACAGTGGAACAGTGGAACAGTGGAACAGTAGAACAGTGGAACAGTGGAACAGTGGAACAGTAGAACAGTGGAACAGTGGAACAGTATAACAGTGGAACAGTGGAACAGTGGAACAGTAGAACAGTGGAACAGTAGAACAGTAGAACAGTGGAACAGTGGAACAGTGGAACAGTAGAACAGTAGAACAGTAGAACAGTAGAACAGTGGAACAGTAGAACAGTGGAACAGTGGAACAGTATAACAGTGGAACAGTGGAACAGTGGAACAGTAGAACAGTGGAACAGTAGAACAGTAGAACAGTGGAACAGTAGAACAGTGGAACAGTGGAACAGTGGAACAGTAGAACAGTAGAACAGTATAACAGTGGAACAGTAGAACAGTGGAACAGTGGAACAGTATAACAGTAGAACAGTAAAACAGTGGAACAGTAGAACAGTAGAACAGTAGAACAGTAGAACAGTGGAACAGTAGAACAGTAGAACAGTGGAACAGTAGAACAGTGTACCTCGTTGTTTTTGACCTCCTGTACTGTCCTCTTTCTTGCAGCCGTCCCATCAGAGCACCACTACTACACTGACAAACAGGATTTCTCTGAATGTAAGTCCTTTCAAATCACTGCCCTCACAACACAAACCTCATGCAGAAACGACTAACATTATAACAAGCCGTAGGTGATAGTATTTTGGTGGGTTATATTGTACTATGTTGAGGCAGAAGGGAGTTCAGGAGAAGTGAGATCATTTGGGGTGGGTGATGTTGTAGTGGGGTTGTGTTGGAATAGGTTGAAGAACAGGTCAAGTGTGGTATTTAGGGGGTTGAGAGGAAGTGGGGACTGGTTGAGCGGGCACATGTGTGTGTGTGTGTGTGTGTGTGTGTGTGTTCTCCCCAGTCCAAACGTCCACCCCAGAGTGGCACCATTAGGAACCTAATCACCATCATACCACGATGACCAGTTTCCATGTAATAATTCTTAGCTAGTCAGTCTGTCAGTCAACCTGACTCTCTCTCTCTCTACTCATTCATCTTTCTCTCTTCTCATCTCTCTCTCTCTACTCTCTCTCTCTCTGCTCATTCATCTTTCTCTCTTCTCATCTCTCTCTCTCTACTCTCTCTCTCTCTCTACTCATTCATCTTTCTCTCTTCTCATCTCTCTCTCTCTACTCTCTCTCTCTCTACTCATTCATCTTTCTCTCTTCTCATCTCTCTCTCTACTCTCTCTCTCTCTGCTCATTCAACTTTCTCTCTTCTCATCTCTCTCTCTCTCTACTCTCTCTCTCTCTACTCATTCATCTTTCTCTCTTCTCATCTCTCTCTCTCTACTCTCTCTCTCTCTACTCATTCATCTTTCTCTCTTCTCATCTCTCTCTCTCTACTCTCTCTCTCTCTCTACTCATTCATCTTTCTCTCTTCTCATCTCTCTCTCTCTCTCTCTCTCTCTACTCATTCATCTTTCTCTCTTCTCATCTCTCTCTCTACTCTCTCTCTCTCTACTCATTCATCTTTCTCTCTTCTCATCTCTCTCTACTCTCTCTCTCTCTACTCATTCATCTTTCTCTCTTCTCATCTCTCTCTCTCTACTCTCTCTCTCTACTCATTCATCTTTCTCTCTTCTCATCTCTCTCTACTCTCTCTCTCTCTACCCATGAATCTTTCTCTCTCTCTTTCTCTCTCTCCCCATCTCTTCCTCTCTATCCTTCTCTCTCCCCCCATCTCTTCATCTCTCCCCTTCTCTCTGCCCCATCTCGTCCTCTCTCTCTCTCTCTCCTTCTCTCTCTCCCCCATCTCTTCCTCTTTCTCTCTCTCCTTCTCTCTCTCCCACATCTCTTCCTCTTTCTCTCTCTCCTTCTCTCTCTGCCCCATCTCTTCCTCTCTCTCCTTCTCTCTCTCCCCATCTCTTCCTCTCTCCTTCTCTCTCCCCATCTCTTCCTCTCTCCCCTTCTCTCTCTCTCCCCCATCTCTTCCTCTTTCTCTCCTTCTCTCTCTCCCCCATCTCTTCCTCTCTCTCCTTCTCTCTCTCTCCCCATCTCTTCCTCTCTCCCCTTCTCTCCCCCCATCTCTTCCTCTCTCTCCTTCTCTCTCCCCCATCTCTTCCTCTCTCTCTTTCTCTCTCCCCCATCTCTTCCTCTCTCCTCTCTCTCCCCATCTCTTCCTCTCTCTCCTTCTCTCTCTCCCCATCTATTCCTCTCTCTCTCCTTCTCTCTCCCCGTCTCTTCCTCTCTCTCCTTCTCTCTCCCCCATCTCTTCCTCTCTCTCTTTCTCTCTCCCCCATCTCTTCCTCTCTACGTCTCTCTCCCCCCATCTCTTCCTCTTACCCCTTCTCACTCCCCATCTCTCCCTCTCTCTCCCCATCTCTTCCTCTCTCTCCTTCTCTCTGCCCCATCTCTTCCTCTTACCCCTTCTCACTCCCCATCTCTCCCTCTCTCTCCCCATCTCTTCCTCTCTCCACTTCTCTCTCCCCCCATCTCTTCCTCTTAACCCTTCTCACTCCCCATCTCTCCCTCTCTCTCCCCATCTCTTCCTCTCTCTCCTTCTCTCTCCCCCATCTCTTCCTCTCTCTTCTCTCTCCCCTTCTCTCCCCCCATCTCTTCCTCTCTCTCTTCTCTCTCTCCCCCCATCTCTTCCTCTCTCTCTCATTCTCTCTCCCCATCTCTTCTCTCTCTCTTTCTCTCTCCACATCTCTTCCTCTCTCTCTCCTTCTATCCCCCCATCTCTTCTCTCTCTCTCCTTCTCTCTCCCCATCTCTTCCTCTCTCTCTCCTTCTCCCCCCATCTCTTCCTCTCTCCTTCTCTCCCCCCATCTCTTCCTCTCTCCACTTCTCTCTCCCCCCATCTCTTCCTCTTAACCCTTCTCACTCCCCATCTCTCCCTCTCTCTCCCCATCTCTTCCTCTCTCTCCTTCTCTCTCCCCCATCTCTTCCTCTCTCTCTTTCTCTCTCCCCTTCTCTCCCCCATTTCTTCCTCTCTCTCCTTCTCTCTCCCCCCATCTCTTCCTCTCTCTCTCATTCTCTCTCCCCATCTCTTCCTCTCTCTCTTTCTCTCTCCCCATCTCTTCCTCTCTCTCTCTCCTTCTATCCCCCCATCTCTTCTCTCTCTCTCCTTCTCTCTCCCCATCTCTTTCCTCTCTCCTTCTCTCTCCCCCATCTCTTCCTCTCTCTCTTTCTCTCTCCCCTTCTCTCCCCCATCTCTTCCTCTCTCTCCTTCTCTCTCCCCCCATCTCTTCCTCTCTCTCTCATTCTCTCTCCCCATCTCTTTCTCTCTTCTTTCTCTCTCCCCATCTCTTCCTCTCTCTCTCCTTCTATCCCCCCATCTCTTCCTCTCTCTCTCCTTCTCTCTCCCCATCTCTTCCTCTCTCTCTCCTTCTCTCCCCCCATCTCTTCCTCTCTCCTTCTCTCTCCCCATCTCTTCCTCACTCTCCTTCTCTCTCCCCCCACCTCTTCCTCTCTCCTTCTCTCTCCCCATCTCTTCCTATCTCTTTCTCTCTCCCCCATCTCTTCCTCGCTCTCCTTCTCTCTCTCCCCATCTCTTCCTCGCTCTCCTTCTCTCTCCCCCATCTCTTCCTCTCTCCTTCTCTCTCCCCATCTCTTCCTCTCTCTCTCCTCTCCCCCATCTCTTCCTCTCTCTCTCCTTCTCTCTCCCCCATCTCTTCCTCGCTCTCCTTCTCTCTCTCCCCATCTCTTCCTCACTCTCCTTCTCTCTCTCCCCCATCTCTTCCTTTCTCCTTCTCTCTCCCCATCTCTTCCCCTCTCTCTCCTTCTCTCCCCCCATCTCTTCCTCTCTCTCTCCTTCTCTCTCCCCCATCTCTTCCTCGCTCTCCTTCTCTCTCTCCCCATCTCTTCCTCTCTCCTTCTCTCTCCCCATCTTTTCCCCCCTCTCTCTCCTTCTCTCCCCCATCTCTTCCTCTCTCTCCTTCTCTCTCCCCCATCTCTTCCTCGCTCTCCTTCTCTCTCTCCCCCATCTCTTCCTCTTACCCCTTCTCACTCCCCCATCTCTCCCTCTCTCTCCCCATCTCTTCCTCTCTCCACTTCTCTCTCCCCCCATCTCTTCCTCTTAACCCTTCTCACTCCCCATCTCTCCCTCTCTCTCCCCATCTCTTCCTCTCTCTCCTTCTCTCTCCCCCATCTCTTCCTCTCTCTCTTTCTCTCTCCCCTTCTCTCCCCCCATCTCTTCCTCTCTCTCCTTCTCTCTCCCCCCATCTCTTCCTCTCTCTCTCATTCTCTCTCCCCATCTCTTCCTCTCTCTCTTTCTCTCTCCCCATCTCTTCCTCTCTCTCTCCTTCTATCCCCCCATCTCTTCCTCTCTCTCTCCTTCTCTCTCCCCATCTCTTCCTCTCTCTCTCCTTCTCTCTCCCCATCTCTTCCTCACTCTCCTCTCTCTCCCCCCACCTCTTCTCTCTCCTTCTCTCTCCCCATCTCTTCCTATCTCTCTTTCTCTCTCCCCCATCTCTTCCTCGCTCTCCTTCTCTCTCTCCCCATCTCTTCCTCGCTCTCCTTCTCTCTCCCCCATCTCTTCCTCTCTCCTTCTCTCTCCCCATCTCTTCCTCTCTCTCTCCCCCCATCTCTTCCTCTCTCTCTCCTTCTCTCTCCCCCATCTCTTCCTCGCTCTCCTTCTCTCTCTCCCCATCTCTTCCTCACTCTCCTTCTCTCTCCCCCCATCTCTTCCTTTCTCCTTCTCTCTCCCCATCTCTTCCCCTCTCTCTCCTTCTCTCCCCCATCTCTTCCTCTCTCTCTCCTTCTCTCTCCCCCATCTCTTCCTCGCTCTCCTTCTCTCTCTCCCCATCTCTTCCTCTCTCCTTCTCTCTCCCCATCTTTTCCCCTCTCTCTCCTTCTCTCCCCCCATCTCTTCCTCTCTCTCTCCTTCTCTCTCCCCCATCTCTTCCTCGCTCTCCTTCTCTCTCTCCCCATCTCTTCCTCTCTCTCCTTCTCTCTCCCCATCTCTTCCTCTCTCTCCTTCTCTCTCCCCTCATCTCTTCCTCTCTCGTTCTCTCTCCCCATCTCTCCCTCTCTCTTTCTCTCTCCCCATCTCTTCCTCTCTCCCCATCTCTTCCTCTCTCCCCATCTCTTCCTCTCAATTCAATTCAATTCAATTCAAGGGGCTTTATTGGCATGGGTAACATGTGTTAACATTGCCAAAGCAAGTAAGGTAGATAATATATAAAGTGAAATAAACAATAAAAAATAACAGTAGACATCACACATACAGAAGTTTCAAAACAATAAAGACATTACAAATGTCATATTATATATATATACAGTGTTTTTACAATGTACTCTCTCTCTCCTTCTCTCTCCCCATCTCTTCCTCTCAATTCAATTCAATTCAATTCAATTCAAGGGGCTTTATTGGCATGGGAAACATGTGTTAACATTGCCAAAGCAAGTAAGGTATATAATATATAAAGTGAAATAAACAATAAAAATTAACAGTAGACATCACACATACAGAAGTTTCAAAACAATAAAGACATTACAAATGTCATATTATATATATATATATACAGTGTTTTTACAATGTGCAAATGGTAAAGGACACAAGATAAAATAAATAAGCATCGATATGTGTTGTATTTACAATGGTGCGTGTTCTTCACTGGTTGCCCTTTTCTCGTGGCAACAGGTCACAAATCTTGCTGCTCTGATGGCACACTGTGGAATTTCACCCAGTAGATATGGGAGTTTTCAAAATTGGATTTGTTTTCGAATTCTTTGTGGATCTGTGTAATCTGAGGGAAATATGTCTCTCTAATATGGTCATACATTGGGCAGGAGGTTAGGAAGTGCAGCTCAGTTTCCACCTCATTTTGTGGGCAGTGAGCACATAGCCTGTCTTCTCTTGAGAGCCATGTCTGCCTACGTCGGCCTTTCTCAATAGCAAGGCTATGCTCGCTGAGTCTGTACATAGTCAAAGCTTTCCTTAATTTTGGGTCAGTCACAGTGGTCAGGTATTCTGCCGCTGTGTACTCTCTGTGTAGGGCCAAATAGCATTCTAGTTTGCTCTGTTTTTTTGTTAATTCTTTCCAGTGTGTCAAGTAATTATCTTTTTGTTTTCTCATGATTTGGTTGGGTCTAATTGTGCTGCTGTCATGGGGCTCTGTAGGGTGTGTTTGTGAACAGAGCCCCAGGACCAGCTTGCTTAGGGGACTCTTCTCCAGGTTCATCTCTCTGTAGGTGATGGCTTTGTTGTGGAAGGTTTGGGAATCGCTTCCTTTTAGGTGGTTATAGAATTTAACAGCTCTTTTCTGGATTTTGATAATTAGTGGGTATCGGCCTAATTCTGCTCTGCATGCACTATTTGGTGTTCTACGTTGTACACGGAGGATATTTTTGCAGAATTCTGCGTGCAGAGTCTCAATTTGGTGTTTGTCCCATTTTGTAAAGTCTTGGTTGGTGAGCGGACCCCAGACCTCACAACCATAAAGGGCAATGGGCTCTATGACTGATTCAAGTATTTTTAGCCAAATCCTAATTGGTATGTTGAAATTTATGTTCCTTTTGATGGCATAGAATGCCCTTCTTGCCTTGTCTCTCAGATCGTTCACAGCTTTGTGGAAGTTACCTGTGGCGCTGATGTTTAGGCCAAGGTATGTATAGTTTTTTGTGTGCTCTAGGGCAACAGTGTCTAGATGGAATTTGTATTTGTGGTCCTGGTGACTGGACCTTTTTTGGAACACCATTATTTTGGTCTTACTGAGATTTACTGTCAGGGCCCAGGTCTGACAGAATCTGTGCATAAGATCTAGGTGCTGCTGTAGGCCCTCCTTGGTTGGTGACAGAAGCACCAGATCATCAGCAAACAGCAGACATTTGACTTCAGATTCTAGTAGGGTGAGGCCGGGTGCTGCAGACTTTTCTAGTGCCCGCGCCAGTTCGTTGATATATATGTTGAAGAGGGTGGGGCTTAAGCTGCATCCCTGTCTAACCCCACGACCCTGTGTGAAGAAATGTGTGTGTTTTTTGCCAATTTTAACCGCACACTTGTTGTTTGTGTACATGGATTTTATGATGTCGTATGTTTTTCCCCCAACACCACTTTCCATCAGTTTGTATAGCAGACCCTCATGCCAAATTGAGTCGAAGGCTTTTTTGAAATCAACAAAGCATGAGAAGACTTTGCCTTTGTTTTGGTTTGTTTGGTTGTCAATTAGGGTGTGCAGGGTGAATACATGGTCTGTTGTACGGTAATTTGGTAAAAAGCCAATTTGACATTTGCTCAGTACATTGTTTTCATTGAGGAAGTGCACGAGTCTGCTGTTAATGATAATGCAGAGGATTTTCCCAAGGTTACTGTTGACGCATATTCCACGGTAGTTATTGGGGTCAAATTTCTCTCCCCATCTCTTCCTCTCTCCCCTTCTCTCTCCCCATCTCTTCCTCTCTCCCCTTCTCTCTCTCCCCATCTCTTCCTCTCTCTCCTTCTCTCTCCCCATCTCTTCCTCTCTCCCCTTCTCTCTCTCCCCATCTCTTCCTCTCTCCCCTTCTCTCTCCCCCATCTCTTCCTCTCTCTCTTTCTCTCTCCCCCATCTCTTCCTCTCTCTCCTTCTCACTCCTCATCTCTTCCTCTCTCCCCTTCTCTCTCCCCATCTCTTCCTCTCTCCCCTTCTCTCTCTCCCCATCTCTTCCTCTCTCCCCTTCTCTCTCCCCCATCTCTTCCTCTCTCTCTTTCTCTCTCCCCCATCTCTTCCTCTCTCCCCTTCTCTCTCCCCATCTCTTCCTCTCTCCCCTTCTCTCTCCCCCATCTCTTCCTCTCTCTCCTTCTCTCTCCCCATCTCTTCCTCTCTCCCCCATCTCTTCCTCTCCCTCCTTCTCTCTCCCCATCTCTTCCTCTCTCCCCTTCTCTCTCTCCCCATCTCTTCCTCTCTCCCCTTCTCTCTCTCCCCATCTCTTCCTCTCTCCCCTTCTCTCTCCCCATCTCTTCCTCTCTCCTTCTCTCCCCCCATCTCTTCCTCTCTCCTTCTCTTTCTCCCCATCTCTTCCTCTCTCCCTCCTTCTCTCTCCCCCCATCTCTTCCTCTCTCCTTCTCTCTCCCCCCATCTCTTCCTCTCTCCTTCTCTCTCCCCATCTCTTCCTCTCTCCTTCTCTCCCCCCATCTCTTCCTCTCTCCTTCTCTCCCCCCATCTCTTCCTCTCTCCTTCTCTTTCTCCCCATCTCTTCCTCTCTCCTTCTTTCTCCCCCCATCTCTTCCTCTCTCCTTCTCTCTCCCCCATCTCTTCCTCTCTCCCTCTCTCTCCCCCATCTCTTCCTCTCTCCCTCTCACTCCCCCCATCTCTTCCTCTCTCCCTCTCACTCCCCCTTCTCTTCCTCTCTCCCTCTCTCGCCCAGGAGGGGAATACAGACACCCTTATCAGGAGACAAACACCCGTCCCCCTGCCCTCCCTCACCCCTCCTCCCCCCTCTACCTCATTTGCATGTATCTGCTTCCCCACTCCCACTCGTTGTAGAAGGGAGACTACGTCTCTTAATACTTTACTTTTAAATAGAGAGGAGGAGGGGAAAACTGATGGGGAAACGATTACACCATCTTGAAAAAGCAGACCTCCTTACCTTCTATATTAACGCTCATGTATATGCACAGGGAAGGACTAGGCCCCAGAATTCAATTAACTTTTTAAAGTTGTTTTTCTTCTCTCTCTCTCTCCGCCAGTGGAGGGAGCGATGGGGAGAGTATGGGGAAATGACGGGGTTTGTGTGTGGAACGAGGTAGTTTCAAGTGGTGTGTGTATTTAGATGTGTTCTGCTAACTTTGAGTTTGTCTTCCCACAGAGGCTGGGGTAGAGATAACTGTAGGAGAGTGTTACTGGCTGGCTTGCTGGCTGGCTGGCTGGCTGACTGGCTGGCTGACTGGCTGGCTGACTGGCTGACTGGCTGGCTGCCTGGCTGGCTGACTGGCTGACTGGCTGGCTGACTGACTGGCTGGCTGGCTGACTGGCTGACTGCCTGGCTGGCTGGCTGGCTGACTGTCTGACTGGCTGGCTGGCTGGCTGTCTGGCTGACTGCCTGCCTGGCTTGCTGGCTGGCTGACTGCCTGGCTGGCTGGCTGACTGGCTGACTGCCTGGCTGGCTGGCTGGCTGGCTGGCTGGCTGGCTGACTGCCTGGCTGGCTGACTGGCTGACTGCCTGGCTGGTTGGCTGGCTGACTGCCTGGCTGGCTGGCTGCCTGGCTGGCTGGCTGACTGGCTGACTGGCTGGCTGGCTGACTGGCTGACTGCCTGGCTGGCTGGCTGGCTGACTGTCTGTCTGGCTGGCTGGCTGACTGACTGGCTGGCTGGCTGGCTGACTGGCTGACTGGCTGGCTGGCTGGCTGACTGGCTGGCTGACTGGCTGGCTGGCTGACTGGCTGGCTGGCTGGCTGGCTGCTCTCAGAGACTCTGAAAGCTGTAAAACGTTACATCAAACAAATATGGCTTATCAATATTTGCGAGAGGTTTTTCAATAAGGAGAAAGGTGTATATTTGTTGGTAACGAGAGCTTTCTCATTGCTGGTGCTCTGAGGGCTCTAAAACATCATCGCTCCATATTTGATCAAAACACAACTCAATATGACACCTGTAGTTTGATCAAAACACAACTTCAATAGGACACCTGTAGTTTGATCAAAACACAACTTCAATATGACACCTGTAGTTTGATCAAAACACAACTCAATATGACACCTGTAGTTTGATCAAAACACAACTCAATATGACACCTGTAGTTTGATCAAAACACAACTCAATATGACACCTGTAGTTTGATCAAAACACAACTCAATATGACACCTGTAGTTTCACTTAGAGGAGCGTCATATATCATATATACATTGTCCTGTATGTGTGACTCAGCTGGTAAAGCATGGTGATTGAAACGCTAGGATTGTGGACATTGTATGTGTGACTCAGCTGGTAGAGCATGGCGATTGAAACGCTAGGATTGTGGGCATTGTATGTGTGACTCAGCTGGTAGAGCATGGCGATTGAAACGCTAGGATTGTGGACATTGTATGTGTGACTCAGCTGGTAGAGCAAGGCGATTGAAACGCTAGGATTGTTGGCATTGTATGTGTGACTCAGCTGGTAGAGCATGGCGATTGAAACGCTAGGATTGTGGACATTGTATGTGTGACTCAGCTGGTAGAGCAAGGCGATTGAAACGCTAGGATTGTTGGCATTGTATGTGTGACTCAGCTGGTAGAGCATGGCGATTGAAACGCTAGGATTGTGGACATTGTATATGTGACTCAGCTGGTAGAGCATGGCGATTGAAACGCTAGGATTGTGGGCATTGTATGTGTGACTCAGCTGGTAGAGCATGGCGATTGAAACGCTAGGATTGTGGACATTGTATGTGTGACTCAGCTGGTAGAGCATGGCGATTGAAACGCTAGGATTGTGGACATTGTATGTGTGACTCAGCTGGTAGAGCATGGCGATTGAAACGCTAGGATTGTGGGCATTGTATGTGTGACTCAGCTGGTAGAGCATGGCGATTGAAACGCTAGGATTGTGGACATTGTATGTGTGACTCAGTTGGTAGAGCATGGCGATTGAAACGCTAGGATTGTGGGCATTGTATGTGTGACTCAGCTGGTAGAGCATGGAGATTGAAACGCTAGGATTGTGGACATTGTATGTGTGACTCAGCTGGTAGAGCATGGCGATTGAAACGCTAGGATTGTGGACATTGTATGTGTGATTCAGCTGGTAGAGCATGGCGATTGAAACGCTAGGATTGTGGACATTGTATGTGTGACTCAGCTGGTAGAGCATGGCGATTGAAACGCTAGGATTGTGGGCATTGTATGTGTGACTCAGCTGGTAGAGCATGGCGATTGAAACGCTAGGATTGTGGGCATTGTATGTGTGACTCAGCTGGTAGAGCATGGCGATTGAAACGCTAGGATTGTGGACATTGTATGTGTGACTCAGCTGGTAGAGCATGGCGATTGAAACGCTAGGATTGTGGACATTGTATGTGTGACTCAGCTGGTAGAG
>NC_088235.1:3339336-3369336 GCF_036934945.1 Oncorhynchus masou masou
ACCCCAGACAGGGACCCCAGACAGGGACACCAGACAGGGACCCCAGACAGGGACTCCAGACAGGGACACCAGATCGTGACCCCAGACAGTTACTCCAGACAGGGTCTCCAGACAGGGACCCCAGACAGGGACCCCAGACAGGGACTCCAGACAGGGACCCAGACAGGGACTCCAGACAGGGACACCAAACAGGGACCCCAGACAGGGACCCCAGACAGGGACACCAGACAGGGACTCCAGACAGGGACTCCAGACAGGGACACCAGACAGGGACCCCAGACAGGGACTCCAGACAGGGACTCCAGACAGGGACTCCAGACAGGGACTCCAGACAGGGACTCCAGACAGGGACTCCAGACAGGGACTCCAGACAGGGACACCAGACAGGGACACCAGACAGGGACCCCAGACAGGGACCCCAGACAGGGACTCCAGACAGGGACTCCAGACAGGGACTCCAGACAGGGACACCAGACAGGGACCCAGACAGGGACACCAGACAGGGACCCCAGATAGGGTCTCCAGACAGGGACTCCAGACAGGGACCCCAGACAGGGACTCCAGACAGGGTCTCCAGACAGGGACCCCAGACAGGGTCTCCAGACAGGGACACCAGACAGGGACCCCAGACAGGGACCCCAGACAGGGACCCCAGACAGGGTCTCCAGACAGGGACTCCAGACAGGGACACCAGACCGTGATTCCAGACAGGGACCCCAGACAGGGACCCCAGACAGGGACTCCAGACAGGGTCTCCAGACAGGGACTCCAGACAGGGACTCCAGACAGGGACTCCAGACAGGGACTCCAGACAGGGACTCCAGACAGGGACTCCAGACAGGGACCCCAGACAGGGACCCCAGACAGGGACTCCAGACAGGGACTCCAGACAGGGACCCCAGACAGGGACCCCAGACAGGGACTCCAGACAGGGACTCCAGACAGGGACCCCAGACAGGGACCCCAGACAGGGACTCCAGACAGGGACTCCAGACAGGGACCCCAGACAGGGACCCCAGACAGGGACTCCAGACAGGGACTCCAGACAGGGACCCCAGACAGGGACCCCAGACAGGGACTCCAGACAGGGACTCCAGACAGGGACCCCAGACAGGGACCCCAGACAGGGACTCCAGACAGGGACTCCAGACAGGGTCTCCAGACAGGGACTCCAACATGTACTTTTCTACCCATTTCATCTTTCCTCCACGACTCTTCTTTTCACTGCTCTACTATTTTAATGCTTCTATCTCTCTATCCCTCTCCTCTCCATCCCTCTCCTCTCCTCTCCATCCCTTTCCTCTCCATCCCTCTCCTCTCATCTCCATTCCTCTCATCTCCATTCCTCTCCATCCCTCTCCTCTCCATCCCTCTCCTCTCCATCCCTCTCCTCTCATCTCCATTCCTCTCATCTCCATTCCTCTCCATCCCTCTCCTCTCCATCCCTCTCCTCTCCATCCCTCTCCTCTCATCTCCATCCCTCTCCTCTCATCTCCATCCCTCTCCTCTCCATCCCTCACCTCTCCATCCCTCTCATATCCATCTCTCTCCTCTCCATCCCTCTCCTTCTCAATCCCTCTCCTCTCCATCCCTCTCCTGTCCATCCCTCTCCTTTCCATCCCTTACCTCTCCATCCCTCTCCTTCTCAATCCCTCTCCTCTCCATCCCTCACCTCTCCATCCCTTGCCTCACCTCTCCTCTCCTCTCCATCCCTCTCCTCTCCATCCCTCTCCATCCCTCTCCTCTCCATCCCTCTCCTTTCCATCCCTCTCCTCTCCATCCCTCTCCATCCCTCTCCTCTCCATCCCTCACCTCTCCATCCCTCTCCTCTCCATCCCTCTCCTCTCATCTCCATCCCTCTCCTCTCCATCTCTCTCTTCTCCATCCCTCTCCTCTCATCTCCATCCCTCTCCTCTCCTCTCCATCCCTCTCCTCTCCATCCCTCCTCTCCTCTCCTCTCCATCCCTCTCCTCTCATCCCTCTCCTCTCATCTCCATCCCTCTCCTCTCCATCCCACTCCTCTCCATCCCACTCCTCTCCATCCCTCTCCTCTCCATCCCTCTCCTCTCCATCCCTCTCCTCTCCATCCCTCACCTCTCCATCCCTTGCCTCACCTCTCCTCCCTCTCCATCCCTCTCCATCCCTCTCCTCTCCATCCCTCTCCTTTCCATCCCTCTCCTTTCCATCCCTCTCCTCTCCATCCCTCACCTCTCCATCCCTCTCCTCTCCATCCCTCTCCTCTCATCTCCATCCCTCTCCTCTCCATCTCTCTCTTCTCCATCCCTCTCCTCTCATCTCCATCCCTCTCCTCTCCCATCCATCCCTCTCCTCTCCATCCTCTCCTCTCCTCTCCTCTCCATCCCTCTCCTCTCATCCCATCCCTCCTCTCATCTCCATCCCTCTCCTCTCCATCCCCTCCTCTCCATCCCACTCCTCTCCATCCCTCTCCTCTCCATCCCTCTCCTCTCCATCCCTCACCTCTCCATCCCTTGCCTCTCCTCTCCTCTCCATCCCTCTCCATCCCTCTCCTCTCCATCCCTCTCCTTTCCATCCCTCTCCTTTCCATACCTCTCCTCTCCATCCCTCTCCTGTCCATCCCTCTCCTTTCCATCCCTCACCTTTCCATCCCTCTCCTTCTCAATCCCTCTCCTCTCCATCCCTCACCTCTCCATCCCTCTCCTCTCCATCCCTCTCCTCTCATCTCCATCCCTCTCCTCTCCATCCCTCTCTTCTCCATCCCTCTCCTCTCATCTCCATCCCTCTCCTCTCCTCTCCATCCCTCTCCTCTCCATCCCTCCTCTCCTCTCCTCTCCATCCCTCTCCTCTCATCCCTCTCCTCTCATCTCCATCCCTCTCCTCTCCTTCCCACTCCTCTCCATCCCACTCCTCTCCATCCCTCTCCTCTCCATCCCTCTCCTCTCCATCCCTCTCCTCTCATCTCCATCCCTCTCCTCTCCATCCCTCACCTCTCCATCCCTCTCATATCCATCTCTCTCCTCTCCATCCCTCTCCTTATCAATCCCTCTCCTGTCCATCCCTCTCCTTTCCATCCCTCACCTCTCCATCCCTCTCCTTCTCAATCCCTCTCCTCTACATCCCTCGCCTCGCCTCTCCTCTCCATCTCTCTCCTTTCCATCCCTCTCCTCTCCTTTCCATCCCTCTCCTTTCCATCCCTCTCCTCTCCATCCCTCTCCTTTCCATCCCTCTCCTTTCCATCCCTCTCCTCTCTATCCCTCTCCTCTCCATCCCTCACCTCTCCTTTCTTCTTCTCAAAATGCTTTACTTTTGTGTTACTTTTCTCCTTCCTCTCCTCCTCTTCAGACCAGTAGCCTGTGGGCCCTTCGAGACTAGTAGGGGATGAAATTGCACTTGATCCTGCTAAACGAAACTCTATTCACCAAGCTCTGCAAACCTTGATGTGCACTTAAACCCCCCTCTCGTTAAAATGTATCTGTTTATTAAACCAATTAAACCAATTTAAATGGTTGGGGAGAAGAAAAAATTACATGTACTGTTCTCATACCTTGCTTTGAATTGGCTCACACACTCATGCACACACACACACTCATGCACACACACACACTCATGCACACACTAGATTTAGTAACCTACACAGCAATTAGCAATGGCTTGTGCTATGTTTGTGTACGGGTGTATAATTATGCTCCTGACGCACGCTGTGGCTGCGTGAAAAGTGAATAATTAAGAGAGGGAGAAGTCGGGGCAAATATCATCTCAGAATATGAGAGGAAAAAAAATAGAATTTGAAATCAGAACAGTTGAGTGTGTATATCTGGAACACGAAGCCTTATAATATGTCCTGTATTAAAGACTTAGGTTTTATCCGGTATTTATGTTAATGCTACTGGTCTTACATGTCTATGATTATAAAATACCACCATCAATGATCGCCTTAACTCTCCCGAAACAAAGTCATGCATAAAGTGTCTTTCTGATACATTACGCATAGGCTTTTCCATAGGCTTTTCCATAGGCTTTTCCATAGGCTTTTTCACAGGCTTTTTCATAGAGTTTTTCCAAAATGGCACCCTATTCTCTATGGTCCCTGGTCAAGAAGTAGTGCACTATATAGGGAATAAGGGGCCTTTTGGGACACAGCTATAGATGACTCATAAACATGTTAAAATGGTCCGTTTGGTATTGATCTGACTAGAGTGTCTATAAACGGGATTATTAGATTATATTTAATCCGATCAAACAACAAAATCCTAAATGAAGGATTTGGGATTGAGGATGGACCGGGGCGTTGGTTGGACCACTTGAGACCAGGTGGCTGATGTGGGGAGATTAGGGGCGGGGGTAAACAGACCCCTTAAAAATCCACTTAACGCTGTTCCATTGACTGACTGAATGAGAAATATGTTAACACACACACGCCAACCTCTGAGCAACATGTTGACATAATGTGCAATGGCGGCTTACTACGTGTGTGTGTGTGTGTGTGTGTGTGTGTGTGTGTGTGTGTGTGTGTGTGTGTGTGTGTGTGTGTGTGTGTGTGTGTGTGTGTGTGTGTGTGTGTGTGTGTGTGTGTGTGTGTGTGTGTGTGTGTGTGTGTGTGTGCGTGTGTGCGTGTGTGCGTGCGTGTGTGTGTGTGTGTGTGTGTGTTGGGTTAACTGTGAGGTATATGTGCCGTTTGGCCTCTGTCTGCCAAATAACAGCCGGTAATACTTTGACGGTGTAAAATATGCGTATTCTACTGCTCTGTGTGACGCAATCACAGCTCCTTGTTGAAATTGGGATGAAGTGAGAGTTTAAAAAACAGAGAGTTTTGGAAAAGGATCGTAATGGCTGCTTAGTACCATCATGAAATATGTCAACAAGGATCGTATGGCCGTTAAGTTCCATCATGAAATATGTCAACAAGGATCGTAATGGCTGCTTAGTTCCATCATGAAATATGTCAACAAGGATTGTAGCTCTACTGTAAGGTTTAGAGCGGGGGGAAACCGTCGTGTGTCACAGCTGGTCCCAATTCACTTCCTACCCCTTGGTCCACCTCAGAGTTTCCCAAACTCAGCCCTGGGAACCACAAGGGCGCGCACATTTCAGTTTGTTTTTGCCTTCTAGCACTACACAGTTGATTCAAATGATCAACTCATCATCAAGCTTTTCTGGACTGAATCAGCTGTGTAGTGCTAGGGGCAAAAACATGCACCCCTTGGGGGAGTTTGGGAAACACTGTCCTAACTATTCAATGTTTGGGAGGGAGGGAGAGAGAGAGAGAGAGAGAGAGGGAGGGAGGGAGGGAGGGAGAGGGAGAGGGAGGGAGGGAGGGAGGGAGGAGGGAGGGAGGGAGGGAGGGGGGAGGGAGGGAGGGAGGTTGACGCTCCACTATTACACTGCTCATACAAATCTAAACAGTTCGAATCACACTCACCACACCGTCTAAGACCTTGACCTTTACCCTTTGTGTGTGATGTCATCCCCAGCGGTGCTCAGTGATAGGCTGCTGCTGCTGTCATTCCTGGAGAAGAGCCAGGTGTGTGTAGTCTATCTGAACAGGAAGAAGCAGGGATCCCCTGACACCAGCCGCCGACTGGAGAAACTCTCCCCCTCAGAACTCAAGGCACAGTATACACACACTATACATATACACACACACACACACTATATACACACACTATACATATACACACACACACACACTATATACACACACTATACATATACACACACACTATATACACACACACTGCACACACACACTATACATACACACACACACACACACACACACTGCGCACACACTGCACACACACACACACACACTATACACACACACACACACACACACACACACACACACACACACACACACACACACACACACACACACTATACATACACACACACACACACACTGCGCACACACACACACACACACACACACACACACACACACACACACACACACACACACACACACACACACACACACTATACATACACACACACACACACACACACACTATATACACACACTGCACACACACACTGCACACACACACACACACACACACACTGCACACACACACTATACATACACACTAAAAGAAATACAGATTTCCAAAAAACGGCCAAATTCCAAACTGCCTCTGGAAGCAATGTAAGCACAAGAACTGTTCGTTGGGAGCTTCATCAATTGTGTTTCCATGGCTGAACAGCCGCACACAGAGGAAACGTGATCTCTGAAGTGATTAATCACGCTTCACCATCTGGAAATCTGAGTTTGGCGGATGCCAGGAGAACGCGACCTGCCCCAACGTAGTCTGGTGGAGGAGGTATAATGGTCTGGGGCTGTTTTGAGGTTGGTTCGGGCCCCTTAGTTCCAGTGAAGGGAAATCTTAATGCTATGACATACAATGACACTATAGAGGATTCTGGGCTTCCAACTTTGTGGCAACAGTTTGGGGAAGGTCCTGTCCTGTTTCCCTCTCACAACGCCCCCGGTGCACAAAGTGAGGTCCATACACAAACGGTTTGTCCAGATCGGTGTCGAAGAACTTGACTGGCCTGCTCAGAGCCCTGACTTCAACCCAATCGAACACCATTGAGATGAATTGGATTGCCGACCGTGAGCGAGGCCTAATCGCCCAACATCAGTGCCCGACCTCGCTAATGCTTGTGGCTGAATGGAAGCAAGTCCCGGCGGCAATGTTCCAACATCTAGTGGAAACCCTTCCCAGAAGAGTGGAGGCTGTTATGGCAGCAAAGGGGGGACCAACTCCTTATTAATGACCATGATTTTGGAATGACCACTATACCAGCCCTATCAGACCACTATACCAGCCGTATCAGACCACTATACCAGCCCTATCAGACCACTATACCAGCTGTATCAGACCACTATACCAGCCCTATCAGACCACTATACCAGCCCTATCAGACCACTATACCAGCTGTATCAGACCACTATACCAGCCCTATACCAGCCGTATCAGACCACTATACCAGCCCTATCAGACCACTATACCAGCCGTATCAGACCACTATACCAGCCCTATCAGACCACTATACCAGCTGTATCAGACCACTATACCAGCCCTATCAGACCACTATACCAGCCGTATCAGACCACTATACCAGCCCTATCAGACCACTATACCAGCCGTATCAGACCACTATACCAGCCGTATCAGACCACTATACCAGCTGTATCAGACCACTATACCAGCCCTATCAGACCACTATACCAGCCGTATCAGACCACTATACCAGCCCTATCAGACCACTATACCAGCTGTATCAGACCACTATACCAGCCGTATCAGACCACTATACCAGCCCTATCAGACCACTATACCAGCCCTATCAGACCACTATACCAGCCCTATCAGACCACTATACCAGCCCTATCAGACCACTATACCAGCCATATCAGACCTCTATACCAGCCGTATCAGACCACTATACCAGCTGTATCAGACCTCTATACCAGCCCTATCAGACCACTATACCAGCCCTATCAGACCACTATACCAGCCATATCAGACCTCTATACCAGCCGTATCAGACCACTATACCAGCCCTATCAGACCTCTATACCAGCCCTATCAGACCACTATACCAGCCCTATCAGACCACTATACCAGCCCTATCAGACCACTATACCAGCTGTATCAGACCACTATACCAGCCCTATCAGACCTCTATACCAGCCGTATCAGACCACTATACCAGCCCTATCAGACCTCTATACCAGCCCTATCAGACCACTATACCAGCCCTATCAGACCACTATACCAGCTGTATCAGACCACTATACCAGCCGTATCAGACCACTATACCAGCTGTATCAGACCACTATACCAGCCGTATCAGACCACTATACCAGCTGTATCAGACCACTATACCAGCCCTATCAGACCACTATACCAGCTGTATCAGACCACTATACCAGCCATATCAGACCACTATACCAGCTGTATCAGACCACTATACCAGCCCTATCAGACCACTATACCAGCTGTATCAGACCACTATACCAGCCCTATCAGACCACTATACCAGCCCTATCAGACCACTATACCAGCCGTATCAGACCACTATACCAGCCGTATCAGACCACTATACCAGCTGTATCAGACCACTATACCAGCTGTATCAGACCACTATACCAGCCGTATCAGACCTCTATACCAGCCCTATCAGACCACTATACCAGCCCTATCAGACCTCTATACCAGCCGTATCAGACCACTATACCAGCCCTATCAGACCACTATACCAGCCCTATCAGACCACTATACCAGCCCTATCAGACCACTATACCAGCCCTATCAGACCACTATACCAGCCCTATCAGACCACTATACCAGCCATATCAGACCACTATACCAGCCGTATCAGACCACTATACCAGCCCTATCAGACCACTATACCAGCCCTATCAGACCACTATACCAGCCGTATCAGACCTCTATACCAGCCCTATCAGACCACTATACCAGCCGTATCAGACCTCTATACCAGCCCTATCAGACCACTATACCAGCCGTATCAGACCACTATACCAGCTGTATCAGACCACTATACCAGCTGTATCAGACCACTATACCAGCCCTATCAGACCACTATACCAGCCGTATCAGACCACTATACCAGCCGTATCAGACCACTATACCAGCCCTATCAGACCACTATACCAGCCATATCAGACCACTATACCAGCCGTATCAGACCACTATACCAGCCGTATCAGACCACTATACCAGCCCTATCAGACCACTATACCAGCCCTATCAGACCACTATACCAGCCGTATCAGACCACTATACCAGCCGTATCAGACCACTATACCAGCCCTATCAGACCACTATACCAGCTGTATCAGACCACTATACCAGCAGTATGGTGAGACCACTATACCAGCCCTATCAGACCACTATACCAGCCCTATCAGACCACTATACCAGCTGTATCAGACCACTATACCAGCCGTATCAGACCACTATACCAGCTGTATCAGACCACTATACCAGCCGTATCAGACCACTATACCAGCCCTATCAGACCACTATACCAGCTGTATCAGACCACTATACCAGCCGTATCAGACCACTATACCAGCTGTATCAGACCACTATACCAGCTGTATCAGACCACTATACCAGCCCTATCAGACCACTATACCAGCCCTATCAGACCACTATACCAGCCGTATCAGACCACTATACCAGCCGTATCAGACCACTATACCAGCCCTATCAGACCACTATACCAGCCCTATCAGACCACTATACCAGCCCTATCAGACCACTATACCAGCCCTATCAGACCACTATACCAGCCCTATCAGACCACTATACCAGCTGTATCAGACCACTATACCAGCCGTATCAGACCACTATACCAGCCCTATCAGACCACTATACCAGCTGTATCAGACCACTATACCAGCCGTATCAGACCACTATACCAGCCCTATCAGACCACTATACCAGCTGTATCAGACCACTATACCAGCCGTATCAGACCACTATACCAGCTGTATCAGACCTCTATACCAGCCCTATCAGACCACTATACCAGCCGTATCAGACCACTATACCAGCCGTATCAGACCACTATACCAGTAGTATCAGACCACTATACCAGCCCTATCAGACCACTATACCAGCCATATCAGACCACTATACCAGCAGTATCAGACCACTATACCAGCCGTATGGTGAGACCACTATACCAGCCGTATCAGACCTCTATACCAGCTGTATCAGACCACTATACCAGCTGTATCAGACCACTATACCAGCCCTATCAGACCACTATACCAGCCGTATCAGACCACTATACCAGCCGTATGGTGAGACCACTATACCAGCCCTATCAGACCACTATACCAGCCCTATCAGACCTCTATACCAGCCGTATCAGACCACTATACCAGCCGTATGGTGAGACCACTATACCAGCCGTATCAGACCTCTATACCAGCCGTATCAGACCACTATACCAGCTGTATCAGACCACTATACCAGCCCTATCAGACCACTATACCAGCTGTATCAGACCTCTATACCAGCCGTATGGTGAGACCACTATACCAGCCCTATCAGACCACTATACCAGCCCTATCAGACCTCTATACCAGCTGTATCAGACCACTATACCAGCTGTATCAGACCTCTATACCAGCTGTATCAGACCACTATACCAGCCCTATCAGACCACTATACCAGCTGTATCAGACCACTATACCAGCCCTATCAGACCACTATACCAGCCGTATCAGACCACTATACCAGCAGTATCAGACCACTATACCAGCTGTATCAGACCACTATACCAGCCGTATCAGACCACTATACCAGCCCTATCAGACCACTATACCAGCCGTATCAGACCACTATACCAGCCCTATCAGACCACTATACCAGCCCTATCAGACCACTATACCAGCTGTATCAGACCTCTATACCAGCCCTATCAGACCACTATACCAGCCCTATCAGACCACTATACCAGCCCTATCAGACCACTATACCAGCAGTATCAGACCACTATACCAGCCCTATCAGACCACTATACCAGCCGTATCAGACCACTATACCAGCCCTATCAGACCACTATACCAGCCGTATCAGACCACTATACCAGCTGTATCAGACCACTATACCAGCTGTATCAGACCACTATACCAGCCGTATCAGACCACTATACCAGCTGTATCAGACCACTATACCAGCTGTATCAGACCACTATACCAGCCCTATCAGACCACTATACCAGCCGTATCAGACCACTATACCAGCCGTATCAGACCACTATACCAGCCCTATCAGACCACTATACCAGCCCTATCAGACCACTATACCAGCCGTATCAGACCACTATACCAGCCGTATCAGACCACTATACCTCTATACCTCTCTATAACTCTGTGTTGTCTGTTCACACTGCTATGCTTTATCTTGGCCAGGTCGCAGTTGTAAATGAGAACTTGTTCTCAACTAGCCTACCTGGTTAAATAAAGGTGAAATAAAAAATTAAATAAAAAAAATATCTCGCCCACTCCCCTGGCCGGTCCTGGCAATACGACCGCTGAAACCTACCCACCTCCTGGTTCACTCTCTCCACCTGCCCATTACTCTCCGGGTGATACCCTGAGGTCAGGCTGACCGAGACCCCCAGACGTTCCATAAATGCCCTCCAAACACGGGAGATAAACTGGGGGCCCCGATCAGAAACTATATCCTCGGGCACCCCGTAGTGCCGGAAGACATGGGTGAAAAGAGCTTCCGCAGTCTGTAGGGCCGTAGGGAGACCGGGCAATGGGATAAGACGGCAGGACTTAGAGCCGATCCACAACGACCAGGATCGTTGTGTTACCCTGAGAGGGGGGAAGGTCAGTAAGAAAATCCACCGATAGATGGGTCCACGGCCGTTGTGGAACGGGAAGAGGTTGTAATTTACCTCGTGGCAGGTGTCTAGGAGCCTTACTCTGGGCGCACACCGAACAGGAGGAGACATAGAATCGCACATCCCTCCTCAAAATGGGCCACCGGTACTTCCTCTGAAGACCTCGCACTGTCCTAAAAATACCTGGGTGACCCGACGAGGGTAGACAATGAGCCCATCGAATCAATTGATCACGAACAGCAAGCGGCACGTACCTACGACCCTCCGGACATTGTGGAGGCGCAGGTTCCTCCCTTAGCGCCCGCTTGATGTCCGCGTCCACATCCCATACTACTGGTGCCACCAGCTTAGCTGCCTGTAATGATGGGAGTAGGATCGATGGACCTGTCCTCAGTGTCATAGAGTCTTGACAGCGCGTCGGCCTTAGTGTTGAGGTAACCTGGTCTATACGAGATACTATACAGATGGGGGAGATGGTAGAGTTGCTGGTGGGAGGGTCGGTGGGGTAGTAAGGAGACCATTCCTCTCCCAACGATCCATCCTTTCCATCATTTGATCCATCGCTGATCCTAGGCGCGGAGAGCAAAAGATGTGGGAAAAGACACGCTTTTAATGTCCAGGAAAAATAACATGAACAACAGTAGGAAAACAAATGATCAGAAATAATAACGGACAGCGCGAAACCCAAAATACAAACAAAATACACTCAAACACAGAACAGACGAACAAGCCCGCACGAAACAGAAGCGGGCTGAACAAACTATATATAACCCCACCTTAACAACCTTAATGTGGTGCTGTTTAAAGTCGTTGGTCCGTCTACTCCTACATTATTAATGTGGGTGGGGGGGGAGTGGTTTGGAGTTGTTATTTTGGAAATGAACATATTTTTGGGATGTGCCGCCACGCTCTGCGTGCCACAGTGTTGTAATGAGCTCTCTGGGTGCTTGGGGGGGAAACGTCTCTCTGCCCCCACACACCGGTCCCCTCACACGCCCACACCGAGCCCCAACGAGACGGACAGGTGACATTGCAGGTATGATAGTGTGGTCTATGTCTCTATGTTCCTCAGATCATTGTCTGAGCCATTTCAAATAGTCTTTCATTGAGCTTTATCTGTTGCCCTGAACACACAATGGAGTCAGCAGCTCTATTCATACATGCATATGCACACTAGACTAGACTATTCACTACACCAGTGACAGTTATAGGCATGGGAATATAGGGATGGAGGAGAGAGAGAAGAGGGGGATATAGGAATGGAGGAGAGAGAGAAGAGGGGATATAGGAATGGAGGAGAGAGAGAAGAGTGGGATATAGGAATGGAGGAGAGAGAGGAGAGGGGGATGTAGGAATGGAGGAGAGAGTGGAGAGGGGGATGTAGGAATGGAGGAGAGAGAGGAGGGGGATATAGGAATGGAGGAGAGAGAGAAGAGGGGGATATAGGAATGGAGGAGAGAGTGGAGAGGGGGATGTAGGAATGGAGGAGAGAGAGGGGAGGGGGATATAGGAATGGAGGAGAGAGAGAAGAGGGGGATATAGGAATGGAGGAGAGAGAGAAGAGGGGGATATAGGAATGGAGGAGAGAGTGGAGAGGGGGATGTAGGAATGCAGGAGAGAGAGAAGAGGGAGATATAAGAATGGAGGAGAGAGAGGAGAGGGGATGTGGGAATGGAGGAGAGAGGAGAGATGGGAGAGAGGATGTAGGAATGGAGGAGAGAGAGGAGAGGATGGAGGAATGGAGGAGAGCGAGGAGAGAGGATGTAGGAATGGAGGAGAGAGAGGAGAGAGGATGTTGGAGAGAGGAGAGAGGATGTAGGGATGTAGGAGAGAGGGTGTAGGCATGGAGGAGAGAGAGGAGAGAGGATGTAGGAATGGAGGAGAGAGAGGAGAGAGGATGTAGGAATGGAGGAGAGAGAGGAGAGAGGATGTAGGGATGTAGGAGAGAGGGTGTAGGCATGGAGGAGAGAGAGGAGAGAGGATGTAGGAGAAAGAGGATGTAGGATGTAGAATGAGAGAGGATAGAGGATGTAGGATGAGAGAGGATGTAGGATGAGAGAGGAGAGAGAATGTAGGATGAGAGAGGATGTAGGATGAGAGAGGAGAGAGGATGTCAGATGAGAGAGTAGAGAGGATAGAGGATGTAGGATGAGAGAGGATGTAGGATGAGAGAGGAGAGGGGATGTAGAATGAGAGAGGATAAAGGATGAAAGAGGAGAGAGGATGTAGGATGAGAGAGGAGAGAGGAGAGAGGATGTAGGATGAGAGAGGATGTAGGATGAGAGAGGGAGAGGGGATGTAGGATGAGAGAGGATAAAGGATGAGAGATGAGAGAGGATGTAGGATGAGAGAGGAGAGAGGATGTAGGATGAGAGAGGAGAGAGGATGTAGGATGAGAGAGGAGAGAGGATGTAGGATGAGAGAGGATGTAGGATGAGAGAGGATAGAGGATGTAGGATGAGAGAGGAGAGAGGATGTAGGATGAGAGATGATGTAGGATGAGAGAGGAGAGGGGATGTAGGATGAGAGAGGATAAAGGATGAGAGAGGAGAGGGGATGTAGGATGAGAGAGAAGAGAGGATGTAGGATGAGAGAGGAGAGAGGATGTAGGATGAGAGAGGAGAGAGGATGTAGGATGAGAGAGGATGTAGGATGAGAGAGGAGAGGGGATGTAGGATGAGAGAGGAGAGAGGATGTAGGATGAGAGAGGATGTAGGATGAGAGAGGATAGAGGATGTAGGATGAGAGAGGAGAGAGGATGTAGGATGAGAGAGGAGAGAGGATGTAGGATGAGAGAGGATGTAGGATGTGAGAGGAGAGGGGATGTAGGATGAGAGAGGAGAGAGGATGTAGGATGAGAGAGGAGAGAGGATGTAAGATGAGAGAGGATGTAGGATGAGAGAGGAGAGAGGATGTAGGATGAGAGGAGTTTTAGGGAGGAAAGATCATCAGAAGAGAAGAGGACTGGTGTAGGTGAAGAACTAATACATAAATGAATGGATGTTTAAACAACACGTATCTCTTACCCCCTTCATCCTCCGTCCTCCATTTTGTCTCCTCCACCCTTTTGCTTTCCCATCTTTTTTTCTTTCTGGCGTTTGCTGGTCAGCAATAATCAAAACCACTTTCTGGGGGATTAGTTAGCAGCCTCTTTTTCTAGTTTAGCCCAGTGGACCAGGGCTGGGCTGTACCATCCAGGGGACCAGGGCTGGGCTGTACCATCCAGGGGGCTGGGGGGGGTCATGGGAGGAGATCCCCTTATCAGGCCCCTTCTTCTGGAGCCAGACGTACGGCAGGAGCGATTGCTTTCAGAGCCTCCCTGTCCCGCCCCGCTTGCCCCTCCGTGCCCCAAAAAAAGCCTGCTAGTAATGTGATAATGGCAGTGTTAGCAGTTAGCTTAGCGCTGCCGCGTAGCGCTAAGGACTGGGGCGCGTGGGGGAGGGGGGGGCATGACCAAGAAGTCTCATCCAAATAAATGGATGATCTTTGTTGTGACTGAAATCACACTTGGCTTCGAATGTTAAAAAAACGGGGGGGGGGGTTGATACGTCAGGGGTAAGAAAGGGTCTTTGATGATGTGACTTGTGTTGTCTGTATTCTACAACATTTGGGAGGGAGACAGAAAGAGGGAGGGAGAGAGACAAGGATGGAAGGAGAATGAAAGAGGAGAGAAAGGAGAGAAAGAGGGAGGGAGAGGGGGAAAGTGCAGGAGGGAGAGAGACAAGGGAGAGAGGGAGGGGGAGAGTGAATGAGAGAGAGAGAAAAAGACAGTGATAGAGAGAGAAAAAGAATGAGGGAGGGAGGGGAGGGAGGGAGGGAGGGAGGGAGGGAGGGAGGGAGGGAGGGACGGAGGGAGGGAGGGAGATGATGGTTTCTAGTGGCCTGACGTTAGCTGTCTCTTCACCTCCCCTCTCAACAGTCAACATCCCAGGGAAAGAAATGTTAGTAACAGTGTGTGTAGTAACAGTGTGTGTAGTAACAGTGTGTATAGTAACAGTGTGTATAGTAACAGTGTGTGTAGTAACAGTGTGTGTAGTAACAGTGTGTGTAGTAACAGTGTGTGTAGTAACAGTGTCTCTCTCTCTCTAGGTGGTGTGTGTAGTAACAGTGTGTGTAGTAACAGTGTGTGTAGTAACAGTGTCTCTCTCTCTCTCTAGGTGGTGTGTGTGGAGGTGCGTGGCCCTGCAGGGCGCAGGCAGGGCAGGCGTGTGGATCTGAACTGTCTCCAGGACGTAGCAGTGTGTTGGTGCTCCCTGACAAACACTAATGATGAACTGTGGCCCTGGAACCCGAGCCACACACACACTGACCGGGACAACCTAGTGTTACTGAGCTGCTCCAGTACAGATGGCCTCAAGGTCAACACACACACACACACAGACACACACACACACACAGAGACACACACACACACACACACACACAGACACACACACACACAGACACACACACACACACATACACACACACACACATACACACATACACACACACACACATACACACACACACACACACATACACATACACACATACACATACACACACACACACACACACACACACACACACACACACACACACACACACACACACACACACACACACACACACACACACACACACACACACACCTCATGTATGTATTTAGACATTGAAGCTAATGTCACCTTTAACTTGAGGGTGTTGTCATACATGTCTGTTTTACCGTTCAGAAATGAAAGCCCTTCATGCATCTCGTCCGCATCTCGTCCGTCCGTTTGAAGACTGAAGTTACAGTGTGTTAAAGTTGTCGTTTAGTATTCAGGGGACGAGGAGAGAGAAGGGAAGAAACAAATACCTGTATCAACCGTATAGAGTTTCTCTGGCATTACCTCTTCAATAATAACACACATGACCTCTTCTATAATAACACACATTACCTCCTCAATATCACACATTACCTCTTCTACAATAACACACATTACCTCCTCAATAATAACACACATTACCTCCTCAATAATAACACACATGACCTCTTCAATAATAACACACATTACCTCTTCTATAATAACACACATTACCTCTTCTATAATAACACACATGATCTCTTCTATAATAACACACATTACCTCTTCTATAATAACACACATTACCTCTTCTATAATAACACACATTAACTCTTCAATAACAACACACATTACCTCTTCTATAATAGCACACATTACCTCTTCTATAACAACACACATTACCTCTTCTATAATAACACACGTGACCTCTTCTATAATAACACACATTACCTCTTCTGTAATAACACATATTACCCCTTCTATGACAACACACATTACCTCTTCAATAATAACACACATTACCTCTTCTATAACAACACACATTACCTCTTCTATAATAACACACATGACCTCTTCTATAATAACACACATTACCTCTTCTGTAATAACACCCAGGACCTCTTCTATAATAACACGCATGGCCTCTTCTATAGTAACACACATTACCTCTTCTATACTAACACACATTACCTCTTCTATGATAACACACATTACCTCTTCTATAATAATACACATTACCTCTTCTGTAATAACACACATGACCTCTTCTGTAATAACACACATTACCTCTTCTGTAATAACAGACATTACCTCTTCTGTAATAACACACATTACCTATTCAATAACAACACACATGATCTCTTCAATAATAACACACATTACCTCTTTAATAATAACACACATTACCTCCTCAATAACACACACACACACACACACACACACACACACACACACACACACACACACACACACACACACACACACACACACACATTGCCTCTTCAATAATACAGGGGTCTTTAATGATAGAGAAGAGATGCTTCAGTGGTCAGGGTTAATGGCCCTCTCTCTCCCCCTCTGTCTCTTATTCTCTCTTTCCCTCTCTCTTTCCCTCTCTCTTTCCCTCTCTCTCCCTCTCTCTCTCCCCCTCCCTCCCACTCACCCTCTCGTATTCTATCTTTCCCTCTGTCTTTCCCTCTCTCTCCCTCTCTCTCTCCCCCTCTCTCTCTCCCCCTCCCTCCCACTCACCCTCTCTTATTCTGTCTCTCCCTCTCTCTCCCTCTCTCTCCCCCTCTCTCTCTTCCCCCCACTCCCTCCCACTCACCCTCTCTTATTCTGTCTTTCCTTCTCTCATTCCCTCCCCCTCTCTCTCCCCTCCCTCCCACTCATTCTCTCACTCCCTCCCTACCTCTCTCTTGTTCTCTTTCCTTCTCTCTTAACCCCTCTCTCCCCCTTCCTCTCTCTCTCTCTCTCTCTCTCTCTCTCTCTCTCTCTCTCTCTCTTGTTCTTACTCTTTGTTGTCTGTCATCTTTTCTCTCCTTCCATCTCTCTTTCTCAGAAGAATTCCTCCACACAGTCACTCTGTGTCTGTGTGTGTGTGTGTGTGCATGTGTGTGTATGTGTGTGTATGTGTGTGTATGTGTGTGTCTGTGTGTGTGTGTGTGTGTGTGTATGTGTGCGTATCTGTGTGTGTGTGTGGATAGGATTTGTGAATGGTGAATTAGCCATCTCAAGGGTGGCGACTTCCAGTCTGTTCTACTGCATCTCCTAAAACAAGGGGAACTAACTAACTAAGCAGGTGATGTGTCTCTACGGTGGTCGTGTGTACGAGCATGCCTGTCTGCTTCCATCTCTCAGCCCCTGTGTGTGTGCGTGTGTGCGTGTGTGTGCGTGTGTGTGTGTGTGTGTGTGTGTGTGTGTGTGTGTGTGTGTGTGTGTGTGTGTGTGTGTGTGTGTGTGTGTGTGTGTGTGTGTGTGTGTGTGTGTGTGTGTGTGTGTGTGTGTGTGTGTGTGTGTGTGTTTCACCTCCCAGCTCCTGTGATAACCCTATCTGTGACCTGTTTCCCAGGCAACATGCGTAGGAATAACATACTGTCGCCAAAAAGCAGACGGAGAAACCCAAACACGGCGTAAGCACTCGCACCTCCGTAAACGTATGTAAATATGCTCCAGCGTAGAGAAGACAGGGAAGAAGAGCGTTACCAATCGCAGGAAAACAAAATGCTAAAGAAGAGGCAAGGAGAGGAAAAAATGAATATTGAAATCATCAAAGCAGATGCTGTCGTAGGCTTTTCTTCTTGTTCTGGAAGGCTCTCTGCACTGGTTTATCACACTCCTCCTTCACCTAGTTCTTTTATTTATGTCCCTCCTCCCTCCCCTCCCCTCTTCTCCCTCCCCTTCTCATCTCTCCTCCCTCCCTCCCTCTCCTCTCTCCTCCCTCCTCCCTCTCCTCCATCCTCCTCCTCTTCTCTCCTCCCCCCCTCTCTCTCTTCTCCCTCTCCTCCCTCCTCCCTCTCCTCCATCCTCCTCCTCTTCTCTCCTCCCTCCCTCCATCTCTCCTCCCCCTCTAATCCCTCTTCTCTCCCTTCCTCCATCCCTCCTCTCTCTACTCTCTCCTCATTCCTTCCTCCCCTCTCCTCCCTCCCCTTCTCATCTCTCCTCCCTCTCCTCTCTCCACCCTCACCTTCTCCCTCCCTGCTCCCTCTCCTCCCTCCTCCTCCTCCGCCCTCCTCCCTCCCTCCCTCCCTCCCTCCCTCCCTCCCTCCCTCCCTCCCTCCCTCCCTCCCCCTCCCTCCCTCCCTCCCTCCCTCCCTCCCTCCCTCCCTCCCTCCCTCCCTCCCTCACCTAGTTATTTTATTTATGTCCCTCCCTCCCTCTCCTCCCTCCTCCTCCCCCTCTCCCTCCCTCCTCCTCCCTCCCCTCCCTCCCTCTCTCTCTCTCCTCCCTCTCTCCTCCTTCCTCCTCCCCCTCTCCTCTCTTCTCATTTCTCCTCCCTCCCCTTCTCATCTCTCCTCCCTCTCCTTCTCATCTCTCCTCCCTCTCCTCTTTCACCCTCTTCTCCCTCCTCCTCCCGCTCTCCTCCCTCTCTCCCCCCTCCTCTCCCTCTCCCCCTCCTCCCTCCTCCCCCTCTCCTCCCTCTTCTCCCCCTCTTCCCTCCTTCCTCCCTTCCTCCATTCCTCCTCCCCCTCTCTTCCTCCTCCTCCCGCTCTCCTCCCTCTCTCCCCCCTCCTCTCCCTCTCCCCTCCTCCCTCCTCCCCCTCTCCTCCCTCTTCTCCCTCTCTCCCCCTCTTCCCTCCTTCCTCCCTTCCTCCATTCCTCCTCCCCCTCTCTTCCTCCATGGTTTTAAAGGAACATTAAAGTCCCCTCTCCTGAATCTAATGAAAGTGTTTGTCATTTTTCAAATGCGAGGTGTAAAATTAAGTGTGTGTGCTTTTGCGTACGTGCGTGTGTACCAGTGTGTGTTTGATGGCGCGGTGTGAAATTAAGCAAGCAGTTTATTTAAGAGGTGTGGAGAGAATCAAACACTCAGAGCTCATCTGAGAAGACGAAGGAGAAGAGAGCCAGAGACTTCAATCACTTCAAGCTCATATATATGTTCCTTTTGTTGAGCCGGCTCTCTGCCATGCTAAGCCCATTTAACACTCCCTCTCTCCATTTAAAACCCTGATTCCTGTTCCCTATGTGGTCTTAGTTCTATACAACACGACAAATATGATTTAGGAATTATTTAACATTTAGTTAACATTTTTAATGATTCCTGGAATTTCAGTGAAAAAAGGAAGATGTTTCAACTCTGTTTTATGTTCAGTGTCGGGGGAGGTATTCTGTGTGTGTGGGTTGAGGGGTTCTGTGTGTGTGGGTGTGTGTGTGGGGGGGTTCTGTGTGAGTGTGTGGGGGGTTCTGTGTGTGTGTGTGTGTCTGTGTGTGTGGGGGGGGGTTCTGTGTGTGTGGGTTGAGGGGTTCTGTGTGTGTGGGTGTGTGTGTGTGGGGGGGTTCTGTGTGAGTGTGTGGGGGGTTCTGTGTGTGTGTGTCTGTGTGTGGGGGGGGGGGGTTCTGTGTGTGTGGGTTGAGGGGTTCTGTGTGTGTGTGTGTCTGTGTGTGTGGGGGGGGTCTCCATGGTGTTTCTAGATAACATCCATTCTTCCCTCCATGGTCTCTCTAGATAACATCCATTCTTCCATCCATGTTGTCTCTCTAGATAACATCCATTCTTCCCTCCATGGTCTCTCTAGATAACATCCATTCTTCCCTCCATGGTCTCTCTAGATAACATCCATTCTTCCCTCCATGGTCTCTCTATATAACATCCATACTTCCATCCATGGTCTCTCTAGATAACATCCATTCTTCCCTCCATGATCTCTCTAGATAACATCCATTCTTCCCTCCATGGTCTCTCTAGATAACATCCATTCTTCCCTCCATGGTCTCTCTAGATAACATCCATTCTTCCCTCCATGGTGTCTCTAGATAACATCCATTCTTCCGTCCATGGTGTCTCTAGATAACATCCATTCTTCCCTCCATGGTGTCTCTAGATAACATCCATTCTTCCCTCCATGGTGTCACTAGATGACATCCATTCTTCCATCCATGGTGTCTCTAGATAACATCCATTCTTCCATCCATGGTGTCTCTAGATAACATCCATTCTTTCCTCCATGGTGTCACTAGATGACATCCATTCTTCCATCCATGGTGTCTCTAGATAACATCCATTCTTCCCTCCATGGTGTTTCTAGATAACATCCATTCTTTCCTCCATGGTGTCACTAGATGACATCCATTCTTCCATCCATGGTGTCTCTAGATAACATCCATTCTTCCCTCCATGGTCTCTCTAGATAACATCCATTCTTCCCTCCATGGTGTCTCTAGATAACATCCATTCTTCCCTCCATGGTGTCTCTAGATAACATCCATTCTTCCCTCCATGGTGTCTTCCCTCCATGGTGTCACTAGATGACATCCATTCTTCCATCCATGGTGTCTCTAGATAACATCCATTCTTCCATCCATGGTGTCTCTAGATAACATCCATTCTTCCCTCCATGGTGTCTCTAGATAACATCCATTCTTCCGTCCATGGTGTCTCTAGATAACATCCATTCTTCCATCCATGGTGTCTCTAGATAACATCCATTCTTCCCTCCATGGTCTATCTAGATAACATCCATTCTTCCCTCCATGGTGTCTCTAGATAACATCCATTCTTCCCTCCATGGTGTCTCTAGATAACATCCATTCTTCCCTCCATGGTGTCACTAGATGACATCCATTCTTCCATCCATGGTGTCTCTAGATAACATCCATTCTTCCATCCATGGTGTCTCTAGATAACATCCATTCTTCCCTCCATGGTGTCTCTAGATAACATCCATTCTTCCGTCCATGGTGTCACTAGATAACATCCATTCTTCCATCCATGGTGTCTCTAGATAACATCCATTCTTCCGTCCATGGTGTCACTAGATAACATCCATTCTTCCATCCATGGTGTCTCTAGATAACATCCATTCTTCCATCCATGGTGTCTCTAGATAACATCCATTCTTCCATCCATGGTGTCACTAGATAACATCCATTCTTCCATCCATGGTGTCACTAGATGACATCCATTCTTCCATCCATGGTGTCTCTAGATAACATCCATTCTTCCCTCCATGGTGTCACTAGATGACATCCATTCTTCCATCCATGGTGTCACTAGATGACATCCATTCTTCCATCCATGGTGTCACTAGATGACAACAGGACTGAAAGTGGGAAAAAAAGTTTTTCTTTATCCTGTTATGGCTGCATCCCTTTGTTCTCAATTTCCGCCTGAAGACAAACCTTAATCTAACTGCCTGTAGCTCAGCCCCAGAGACAAGGATATGCATATTCTTGGTATCATTTGATTGGAAACATTCTGAAGTTTGTGGGAATGTTAATTGAATGTATGAGAATATAACACAGTAGATCTGGTGGAAGAAAAGAGAAAGAAAGAGCATACTTTTTCTGTTTTTTATTGTTGTAGTATCATCTTTCACATGTACTAGAATAACCACGCAGTCAGATAGGATGCTGGAGATAATTTTGATGGATAACACAAGAGGGCAACTGTAGGTGTGCAAAGGTTCAGACTGATAACTTCAGGAATGGGTGAGCTACATGACATTTAGCATGAAGTCACCCAGGTGTCCCACACAAGTTGCCCAAATGTACCCAAGTGCCCGAATTGTTGAAATGACCTATAACTATATACAGCAGTGCAAATAACTATATACAACATATCAAAAAGCAATTCTAACACACACACACACAAAAATATTTAAAAAAAACAGTGCACCCTTTGGAAGTCCTCGTCACAATATTTTGCTGCCTGTGCCATGTCCCATAGCAGTCTCTTTCTGATGTAAAGCAGAGTCAAACTGAACAAGTGGTGCATTTCATGCGACACAGAACACAACGACGCCTCCATGCTGTGCCCTTTTGGCCCTGAGGCCAGTCATACCTGCAGTAATGAACTGTGGCATATGAACACCACTGGGGGCAGAGGTAGAGCAGGCCGCTTGGCACCGGGGGCTCCCAGTCGGAGTCGCTATCACTGTGAAAGAAAACATTCAAAAAAATATTTGTATTGTATGAGCCTTTTATCATCACATAAAATTAACAGATATGTATTGTATAGAGCAGAGGGAACAGTCACTAAGGTGAAGTGCTGTTCCATTCAACTGTGCTGTTCCATGTTGTGGGCCTGCCCTCTCCTGAACAGCACCCAATGGCTATTTCATATGGAAATGGAGAGGAGTAGCGGGCGCAGTGGCCATGTGTGTGTTTGCTGTTCTACTCCCTTTCCATTTGAATAAAAAAATGGAAAATATAATCTGACATGGGAAAAAAAATATATATATACACACAAACACAAACAAACCAACACATTTCATTGCAAAAAAAAAATGTATATATATTTTTATATATAATATATATTTGTATATTTCATAAAACGGCATTAGCACTTACCCGTCCAGAAGCTCCTCAGTTCGTTTGAATCATAACACTCCAAGATTCCTCAAACAAAACATCTGTTTCACTTTCACTTTTTACTTTCACTTTTTACTTTCACTTTCACTTTGACTTTCCTGATTTATTCGCCAGGATGTCTTCAATGAAATCGTTGAAACTACACCTTCCCCAAATACAGCTGCGTGTAAAAAGCTTTACAGTGGAAAGTGGAAAAAAATGATTGTTTTTCTTTATTTAGACACCAAACAAATAATGAAACTCAATCAAAGGACAGCAGCATTGTTTCCTAAATATAGAACAAAACTTTGAATTAATGACTTAGATTAATTGCTCTGTATTTGCTGTAATGTAACAATTTGTGTTATGATTTCAGATTTTCAGAAGACCTCTTAGATTTGTGTTACACCAACGGTTAAGGTCTGAACAGCGCTGTTTAGTCTTACAACTAGTGTGTGTGTGTGCCCATGTTTGTTTAAATGTTGACTTTGTCTAACCGTACCAACCTTCTACCCCCCACGAACCCAAGCTTATTAATTCTCATCACCAAAACGTCCCTCCACCCTCTCCCTCTCTTCACTCACCCCCCTGCCTCCCCTCTCCCTGCCCCCTCACTCACTCCCTTCACTCACATCCCTCCCTTCCCTCTCCTTGCCCCCTCACTCACTCCCTTCACTCACATCCCTCCCTTCCCCCCATCCCTCCTTCACTCTGTCTCTGCCCCTGTCTTTCTGTGCTCTGTGAGCTGTGTAATTGTCTGTGTGAGGCCCGGTGCTGTGAACAAGGGGCCAGGCTCTCAGCTGGCCCCACCCCTGTTATCTTCCATGTGCCGGGGAAGGAGAGGAGAACAACGGAGAAGAATAGTTTAGACCAGTCACTGAAACCAATAGACAGGAGTCCCAAACCTGCTTACTATGGAGGAGACAGTCTCCCTACCAACAAATGAGGGAGAGGGAAAATGAGGGAGGGTGGTCCTACTCCTATCCCTACTCATGCATCTACTCCCTACTCCTATCCCTACCACTACTCCTACCCCTACTCCTATCCCTACTCCTATCCCTACCACTACTCCTACCCCTACTCCTATCCCTACTCCGACCCCTACTCCTATCCCTACTCATGCATCTACTCCCTACTCCTATCCCTACCACTACTCCTACCCCTACTCCTATCCCTACTCCTATCCCTACCACTACTCCTACCCCTACTCCTATCCCTACTCCGACCCCTACTCCTATCCCTACTCATGCATCTACTCCCTACTCCTATCCCTACCACTACTCCTACCCCTACTCCTATCCCTACTCCTACCCCTACTCCTATCCCTACTCATACATCTACTCCTACTCCTATCCCTACCCCTACTCCTACCCCTACTCCTACCCCTACTCCTACTCCTATCCCTACTCCTACCAGCTAGTCCTGTTGAGGAGTGGGAGGGGAGGGGAGGTGTAGCTACCAGCTAGTCCTGTTGAGGAGTGGGAGGGGAGGGGAGGTGTAGCTACCAGCTAGTCCTGTTGAGGAGTAGGAGGGGAGGGGAGGTGTAGCTACCAGCTAGTCCTGTTGAGGAGTGGGAGGGGAGGTGTAGCTACC
Organism: Oncorhynchus masou masou; assembly: GCF_036934945.1. Classification (NCBI taxonomy): domain Eukaryota; kingdom Metazoa; phylum Chordata; class Actinopteri; order Salmoniformes; family Salmonidae; genus Oncorhynchus; species Oncorhynchus masou. Next base: position 3,364,146 of record NC_088235.1, read on the forward strand.
AGCTAGTCCTGTTGAGGAGTGGGAGGGGAGGTGTAGCTACCAGCTAGTCCTGTTTTGGTGGGATCAGGGGGATTTGAAGAGGATAGTCAGGGTAATACATAAGAGGTGTGGTGATAAGTGTAGTCTAGGTGTATGGTAGTCAGGGTAATAACTAAGAGGTGTGGTGATAAGTGTAGTCTAGGTGTATGGTAGTCAGGGTAATAACTAAGAGGTGTGGGGCTAAGTGTAGTCTAGGTGTATGGTAGTCAGGGTAATAACTACGAGGTGTGGTGATAAGTGTAGTCTAGGAGTATGGTAGTCATGGTAATAACTAAGAGGTGTGGTGATAAGTGTAGTCTAGGTGTATGGTAGTCAGGGTAATAACTAAGAGGTGTGGTGATAAGTGTTGTCTAGGTGTATGGTAGTCAGGGTAATACATAAGAGGTGTGGTGATAAGTGTAGTCTAGGTGTATGGTAGTCAGGGTAATAACTAAGAGGTGTGGTGATAAGTGTAGTCTAGGTATATGGTAGCCATGGTAATAACTAAGAGGTGTGGTGATAAGTGTTGTCTAGGTGTATGGTAGTCAGGGTAATAAATAAGAGGTGTGGTGATAAGTGTAGTCTAGGTGTATGGTAGTCAGGGTAATAACTAAGAGGTGTGGTGATAAGTGTTGTCTAGGTGTATGGTAGTCAGGGTAATACATAAGAGGTGTGGTGATAAGTGTAGTCTAGGTGTATGGTAGTCAGGGTAATAACTAAGAGGTGTGGTGATAAGTGTAGTCTAGGTATATGGTAGCCATGGTAATAACTAAGAGGTGTGGTGATAAGTGTTGTCTAGGTGTATGGTAGTCAGGGTAATAAATAAGAGGTGTGGTGATAAGTGTAGTCTATGTGTATGGTAGTCAGGGTAATAACTAAGAGGTGTGGTGATAAGTGTAGTCTAGGAGTATGGTAGTCAGGGTAATAACTAAGAGGTGTGGTGATAAGTGTTGTCTAGGTGTATGGTAGTCAGGGTAATACATAAGAGGTGTGGTGATAAGTGTAGTCTAGGTGTATGGTAGTCAGGGTAATAACTAAGAGGTGTGGTGATAAGTATAGTCTAGGTATATGGTAGCCATGGTAATAACTAAGAGGTGTGGTGATAAGTGTTGTCTAGGTGTATGGTAGTCAGGGTAATACATAAGAGGTGTGGTGATAAGTGTAGTCTAGGTGTATGGTAGTCAGGGTAATAACTAAGAGGTGTGGTGATAAGTGTTGTCTAGGTATATGGTAGCCATGGTAATAACTAAGAGGTGTGGTGATAAGTGTTGTCTAGGTGTATGGCAGTCAGGGTAATAAATTAGAGGTGTGGTGATAAGTGTAGTCTAGGTGTATGGTAGTCAGGGTAATAACTAAGAGGTGTGGTGATAAGTGTAGTCTAGGAGTATGGTAGTCAGGGTAATAACTAAGAGGTGTGGTGATAAGTGTTGTCTAGGTGTATGGTAGTCATGGTAATAACTAAGAGGTGTGGTGATAAGTGTTGTCTAGGTGTATGGTAGTCAGTGTAATAACTAAGAGGTGTGGTGATAAGTGTAGTCTAGGTGTATGGTAGTCAGGGTAATAACTAAGAGGTGTGGTGATAAGTGTAGTCTAGGTATATGGTAGTCATGGTAATAACTAAGAGGTGTGGTGATAAGTGTAGTCTAGGAGTATGGTAGTCATGGGAATACCTAAGAGGTGTGGTGATAAGTGTAGTCTAGGTGTATGGTAGTCAAGGTAATAACTAAGAGGTGTGGTGATAAGTGTAGTCTAGGTATATGGTAGTCAGGGTAATAACTAAGAGGTGTGGTGATAAGTGTAGTATAGGTGTATGGTAGTCAGGGTAATAACTAAGAGGTGTGGTGATAAGTGTAGTCTAGGTGTATGGTAGTCAAGGTAATAACTAAGAGGTGTGGTGATAAGTGTAGTCTAGGTGTATGGTAGTCAGGGTAATAACTAAGAGGTGTGGTGATAAGTGTAGTCTAGGTGTATGGTAGTCAAGGTAATAACTAAGAGGTGTGGTGATAAGTGTAGTCTAGGAGTATGGTAGTCAGGGTAATAACTAAGAGGTGTGGTGATAAGTGTAGTCTAGGTGTATGGTAGTCAAGGTAATAACTAAGAGGTGTGGTGATAAGTGTCGTCTAGGGGTATGGTAGTCATGGTAATACCTAAGAGGTGTGGTGATAAGTGTAGTCTAGGTGTATGGTAGTCAAGGTAATAACTAAGAGGTGTGGTGATAAGTGTAGTCTAGGTATATGGTAGTCAGGGTAATAACTAAGAGGTGTGGTGATAAGTGTAGTCTAGGTGTATGGTAGTCAGGGTAATAACTAAGAGGTGTGGTGATAAGTGTAGTCTAGGTGTATGGTAGTCAAGGTAATAACTAAGAGGTGTGGTGATAAGTGTAGTCTAGGTGTATGGTAGTCAGGGTAATAACTAAGAGGTGTGGTGATAAGTGTAGTCTAGGTGTATGGTAGTCAAGGTAATAACTAAGAGGTGTGGTGATAAGTGTAGTCTAGGAGTATGGTAGTCAGGGTAATAACTAAGAGGTGTGGGGCTAAGTGTAGTCTAGGAGTATGGTAGTCAGGGTAATAACTAAGAGGTGTGGGGCTAAGTGTAGTCTAGGAGTATGGTAGTCAGGGTAATAACTAAGAGGTGTGGGGCTAAGTGTAGTCTAGGAGTATGGTAGTCAGAGTAATAACTAAGAGGTGTGGGGCTAAGTGTAGTCTAGGAGTATGGTAGTCAGGGTAATAACTAAGAGGTGTGGGGCTAAGTGTAGTCTAAGTGTATGGTAGTCAGGGTAATAACTAAGAGGTGTGGGGCTAAGTGTAGTCTAGGTGTATGGTAGTCAGGGTAATAACTAAGAGGTGTGGTGATAAGTGTAGTCTTGGAGTATGGTAGTCAGGGTAATAACTAAGAGGTGTGGTGATAAGTGTAGTCTTGGAGTATGGTAGTCAGGGTAATAACTAAGAGGTGTGGTGATAAGTGTAGTCTAGGTGTATGGTAGTCAGGGTAATAACTAAGAGGTGTGGTGATAAGTGTAGTCTAGGTGTATGGTAGTCAGGGTAATAACTAAGAGGTGTGGTGATAAGTGTAGTCTAGGAGTATGGTAGTCAGGGTAATAACTAAAAGGTGTGGGGCTAAGTGTAGTCTAGGTGTATGGTAGTCAGGGTAATAACTAAGAGGTGTGGTGATAAGTGTAGTCTAGGAGTATGGTAGTCAAGGTAATAACTAAGAGGTGTGGGGCTAAGTGTAGTCTAGGAGTATGGTAGTCAGGGTAATAACTAAGAGGTGTGGGGCTAAGTGTAGTCTAGGAGTATGGTAGTCAAGGTAATAACTAAGAGGTGTGGGGCTAAGTGTAGTCTAGGAGTATGGTAGTCAGGGTAATAACTAAGAGGTGTGGGGCTAAGTGTAGTCTACGAGTATGGTAGTCAGGGTAATAACTAAGAGGTGTGGGGCTAAGTGTAGTCTACGAGTATGGTAGTCAGGGTAATAACTAAGAGGTGTGGGGCTAAGTGTAGTCTAGGAGTATGGTAGTCAGGGTAATAACTAAGAGGTGTGGGGCTAAGTGTAGTCTAGGAGTATGGTAGTCAGGGTAATAACTAAGAGGTGTGGGGCTAAGTGTAGTCTAGGAGTATGGTAGTCAAGGTAATAACTAAGAGGTGTGGGGCTAAGTGTAGTCTAGGAGTATGGTAGTCAGGGTAATAACTAAGAGGTGTGGGGCTAAGTGTAGTCTACGAGTATGGTAGTCAGGGTAATAACTAAGAGGTGTGGTGATAAGTGTAGTCTAGGAGTATGGTAGTCAGGGTAATAACTAAGAGGTGTGGGGCTAAGTGTAGTCTAGGAGTATGGTAGTCAGGGTAATAACTAAGAGGTGTGGTGATAAGTGTAGTCTAGGAGTATGGTAGTCAGGGTAATAACTAAGAGGTGTGGGGCTAAGTGTAGTCTAGGAGTATGGTAGTCAGGGTAATAACTAAGAGGTGTGGTGATAAGTGTAGTCTAGGTGTGTGACAGAGTGTACGTCTGAGGAGCTGAAGAGTGTGTGTGTGTGAAGCGTGTGTGTGTGTGTGTGTGTGTGAGTGTAGTGTGAGGCCCAGCCCTGCAGTCGGGGCAGTACCCAGAGAATGGGGGTCTGTGGCTGGGGCAGGTGTGGCTCACCATGAGTCTGGCAAAATGCCAACCCTCCACCCTCCCCTTAACCTCTGCCTCTCACACACACTCTTAAGCACACACACACACACACACTCTCTCTTTCACTCATCCCCCTTTCTGTGCTGTCAGCACCTCCTCCCCCGCCCACCCCCTGGGGTGCAAGCAGGAGCTCGAGGGGATTATGGGAAGAAAAAAGGAGCCTAAAACAGTCATCTGTTTCCTTCCTGTTGTATTCCCAAATGGCACCCTATTCCCTATTTAGTGCACTGCTTGTGACCAGGGTCCATAGGGGAGCCCAAAGTGCTCTGGTCTAAAGTAGTGCACTATAATATGGGAATGGTGCTCGGGTCTAAAGTAGTGCACTATAATAGGGGAATAGTGCTCCGGTCTAAAGTAGTGCACTATAATAGGGGAATAGGGAACCATTTGTGACTCAACCCATGGTGGGTAAAACCTGCCTAAGTCCCTTCTTGGCAGAGCCTGCCAAACTACCGCCTTTGTTTTGCACCAGGCAGGCAGGAAGGCAGATAGGGAGGGAGTGAGATAGGGAGGGAGATAAGGAGGGAGGGAGACAGAGAGGCAGATAGGGAGGGAGGGGGGGACAGAGGGAGACAGGGAGGGAGGGAGAGAGGCAGAGAGGGAGACTGACCAATAGGGAGGGATGGAGATAGACAGGCAGGGAGGGACAGAGGGAGACCGACAGACAGGCAGGGAGGGACAGAGGGAGACCGACAGACAGGCAGGGAGGGACAGAGGGAGACCGACAGACAGGCAGGGAGGGACAGAGGGAGACCGACAGACAGGCAGGAAGGGACAGAGGGAGACCGACAGACAGGCAGGGAGGGACAGAGGGAGACCGACAGACAGGCAGGGAGGGACAGAGGGAGACCGACAGACAGGCAGGGAGGGACAGAGGGAGACCGACAGACAGTCAGGGAGGGACAGAGGGAGACCGACAGACAGGGAGGGAGGCTGACCAATAGGGAGGGATGGAGACTGACCGATAGAGAGGGAGGGAGACAGGAAGGAAGGGAGGGAGACTGAC